>NC_136714.1:920000-1220000 GCF_936440315.1 Barbus barbus | reverse complement strand
TTTTCTTTTGTATTTTTATTCTTTTAAAGAGATCAGACATTTTTTGTGCGTTCGAATGTATAAATTATGATAAATCATATGTATAAATAACAAATATATGATTAAATATACTGTAAAAATCAGTTTTGCGCACTGAGTGCTGCTGCAGGAAGTTTTGTTCTGGAAGCCGCAGACTCATCTACATAAAGGAAATATGTAGTTATGAATGAGTGATTGTGCAACGAGAACAGACATATCGTCTCATGTGCTGTCCTTTAGAAACTCAAGAACTTGTTAAAAACATGAAAACACTGGTATCAACGCAGTATATGATCACCTGGTCCTGCTGTAGAAGTGTAAGAACACACAAGCTTTCTCTGACTGTTTGGTAGATAACGATTAATCATGATCAGGATCTCAAAGTGCAGATCTTTTTACTGTTGATCTGCCTGGACGTGTTGATACACGTGGCTCTATGAAACGCATCCTGTGAACGTGAACAGGGGATTTTGATTAGACGATGTGTAATGCTTCCTCATTACTCCAATAAAAGAGCAAAACCAATGACAATGCATTAAAAAAAGTAGGTTTTCTAGGGCTAATCAATGTAACTAATAATCATAAAAAAATATTTCGGACATAATTATTCATAACCACTCATTCTATCAAAATAGTTTTTAAAGATTAACATTTTAATCCACAAATATTGGTATTTGATTTGATACAGTGTAGGTGCAAAAGCACCTGGAGCTCTAATTGGGTCTGAAAACTCATTCTACTCGTTTATGGAAGCATGTATTTCCATAAACACAAAGTTCATATCGAATAACTCCCATTTCAGACACACTATGACTAGATATTTAGTTTTTAATTTTAGCTCTGCCACAAAATAGTTCCAAAAGAAGTGATTGCAAGATATCATTTGTGGCCTGTTTACTCGGCTCGTACTTCAGGCTTGAAAATTTGCATTTGATTTGTGTCTTAATGTCTTTTAAATATGCACACAAAATATGTAGAAAGTTCAAATCGGGGTGAACATATTTGCAAATATGTGAAATCTGGCCATGATTCAATTGTTATTTAGGTTTGATTCATCAAAAATATTTAAGATTTCTGTATTTGAATTGCATATATATTTGAGTTTCACAGTATTATGATAAACAAACTAATAAACTTAATGTGATCAGTCATAAATGAAACTTGAGGCATAGTTTATTATTAACTATTTGCATCTATTTGATTTTATGTAAACAATCATATTCAGAATGCATTTATTCAGACTGCTTCTAATCTGTTCATTGTGGAAAATAATGAAAATTATTCCAGCATGAACATTTGCAACAAACAATATTCAATTAGATTTTAATGTATGAGATTGATGATAAATGTATAAATCTGGTTACTGTGTGTTTTAAACCCATTCAGTTTATTATTACTATAACAGAAATTGTACATAATTCTTTGCTGTTTAACTGACACGTATGCATCATACAAGTTTATTAGTTTGTTAAAACAGTGTAATTAATACATGCACTAAAATAACTGAATTGAATTCAGTCGGATCATGGCCAGATTTCACATGCACTTAAGGATGTTAAACGCTATAAATGAATAACTGAATTGAATTCAACCGAATCAGCCAGATTTTAGATGCACCATATGATTTAGTAAAGATTTCAAATATTTGCAAATACTGTATATCCACCCCAAATGTTTAATGTCATTGTATTTCTCTCTGATGGTTTCTGAGGAGGAGTGAAGTGTCCTCCTGTTTTCTGTTGTTAGTTAATGCTGGCTAACTCTTGTTAATTACTGATGGAGAACACGTGAAAGCACATGGCTGCAGTGCGAACCTGAACACTGGCCGGGGTAAAGTTTGACGTGTGTGACGTGATCGTGTAGTGCTTGTGAAGTTTGTGATCACGTGAGCTCGGCTAATCACCAGCGTTCAGTGCTGCTGCTTCAGGATGATAAGAGCGTCTTCCTCGTGGGTGGAGATGAACATATTCTGCATATTAGATAAACTACGTCATCATCCACAGTATAAGGATCTGGTTTAGGCCTCATTGTTTCAGTCCGTCATTATTTGTAGCTTTGCATTTGCCACCCAATTCATTGAAACCATTTAACATTAAAGGTAATTATGTAGTAATCTCAGCATTGATTTGCTTCATCATTTTTGTAGTCAATTGGTCTTTTCTTTATTTAAAGTTTTGCAAAAGGAAGTTGAGCTGAATTAATGCAGTAATGGCGTGTTTTGCTGTCATCATTAATAAAGCCACAGATGGATCCATTATTATGAGTGTTGCCATAATAATGCATAGTTTCCAAGAATAGCTCAGAAGTTATAATTTCATAATTATGGTAATTCTGGCACAATCTGATGACTAGTTGACCTTACGTAAGCCCTACCTGCTAATAAAACCGGCTTTTGTAATCATGAAATGGAAAACCCCCAATAAAAGTAACATTTATCTGCTGAAAGATGAGGTTTTCCTGAAGGTGTGCTGGTACCAGATGTAAACAGAGGTGTATTCTTTTTATGGATGCGATGAAATGACCATTACACTGGGTTGAAAGTACACTATCCTGCTGTTATTGAGGGTTTAAGGATATTTAGCTCAGGTGAACAGCTTTGACTTCTGCTCGATCCCACTGAGCAGGTGCTGCAATCCTCTCAATGGAAATGTAAGTGGATTTCAGGCTTTATTTATGGTTATGCTTCTATGAGAATAGCAGTGTTTTTCAGTCGCACAGCGCTGATATATGTCAGCTATACTGTACTGGACAAACACTAGTGACGTTCAGATCTTCAGTCTCTCTCCTGTCTGTTTGTCCAACCAATGAAAGACGATCAGAGGACAACCAGAAAACTATTTGGTCAAATACTTGATACTAAAATGGTCAAATACTTGATTTTTTAATTATATATCCATTCTTTACTGACCTCCTTTTTGTATCTCATTTAAAAAAAAAACTCCTGTACAAATGGCATTATGTATTTTAATATTGCCCGCATTCATCTTTTGACCATGTTTTCAGTCACAGAAGTAGCAGTGTGCGATATTGACAAATCTGTTTTTTCAATAATAAATAAACTGGTTTAGGCCTGGTTTAGGTCTGCCATGGATAAATAAATGACATTAAAACCTGCCAGAAAATCCCTGTCTTAATGAGTGATTAATTGAATGATTCACTCAAACCAGCTGATTCAGTTTGAAACGAAGCAGAACGAACGGATCATTGAATCATTGACTCAAATGATTTGTTAAAAAGCAGATAATTCACCGCTGTGTTGCTCTGAAAACAGCACTTTAGCTTGTGTGACATTACTAAACTATATCATATCTTATAAATATAAACTAAATCCATAGTGATATTTTTTGATTTCATAACTTGCATCAAAGAAACATTCAAACTTGATTCTAATAGGTTTCATCAATGCTTATGGTCTGTTTTTTGAGTGATATACTCCATAATGCCAGCTCACACATTAAAACAACATAGATAATGATTATCGCACACCTCTAAATCATGAAAAGGAAGACGTTAGTTTATGAGAAGCATCTGTGTGGAGGTCTTCTGATATTCAGAGGGTGTGGAGTTTCTTTTCCCGTTGTTTCACTGAACGGGGGTTAAGACAGAAGTTAGTGCTGTTTACTAGGTCAAGCATCACATCAGCGTGTGATTCATTTGCACAGTTTGACTCCTCCGCATGACCCTAGCAACCACACAAACATCCAATCAACCACATAGCAATGTCATGGCAACCACTGACAATACACTAACATTGCTTTTAATTTAAATTTCATCTCAACCTGTTCTAGTTTCATTCTCTTCTGTTATATTTTATCACAGTTAAATGTAAGTCTTACTGTTTGTTAGTTGTGCCAAATCATGTCTGCTTTAAGTTTACTAATGAAAAAAACAGAAGTCTTGTTTTTGAGTGGTTTGGCAACACCGTTTCCTCTAAAGACATCTAACCACAGTGACCGACTCCACCTTGATAACGCTGCACACTAGCACATGTTCCCATCGCTCTCTCAGATCTCTCACGTGGAGACTACTTCTGTTTGACTAGATACATTTATTTAGTTAATTATTGCTTACATTGGAAATGCATAAACAATTCTGAAAATATGGGTTGCGGTGAGGAGGTGCTTGGGCTGAAAAAGTCAGAAATGTCAGTGTAAAATTGTTTTTTTTATTAATATCTGGAAAATGTTGACAACTGCTTCGCTGCTCATCAGTATTTGAAAAATTGAATCAAAAGGTCTTTAGGTATTTGGTGTGACAAAACTGCAAAAAAACTGCATAAATAAATAAATATATATATATATAATATTTTTTTTTATTTTATTTTTTTTTATTAGCATTATCATTATCTTTCTTGTATTGATTCATTTATGCATACTATTAAAAAATCATCATCTTACATCAAAATATAAAATGGCTTTCCTATTTTTCCCCCCAATCCTTTCCATTCAAACACCATCACACCTTTATCAATGCCAGCATGAACTCCACTGTCTGCTCATCTAGTGTGTTCAGTAAAACAGCAGTAAAGCCCATTATTTGAGCTCTAATGGAGAACTAAAGCTGGTGAAATAACCGCTCTGAAGGGACAAGCCTGGAACAGGAATATCAGCAGGATGTAATCATGTGAATCACGTTGATGTTGTTTTGATGTGAAACTGCTTTGTGTTTCAGGCCCAGAATAAAGAAACCGGTGCGTTAGCTGCAGCCAAAGTCATCGAAACCAAAAGTGAAGAGGAGCTGGAGGACTACATGGTGGAGATCGAAATCTTAGCATTCTGCAACCATCAGTACATCGTCAAACTGCTCGATGCCTTCTTCTACGACAACAAACTGTCGGTAAGAGAGTTAAATGGAGCAAACTGAGCTTTCTTTAACACTACAAGGTGTGCTGTCAGTTTCTGAACTGCTCAGCGAGTCCTCTTCGGAGACGTCATGCACACACCTCATCGGGTCATTCAGTGTTAACTCAAACAGATGTGCCCCAGTGAAAGAAATACATGAAGAAAGCCAAAATATTACATGCCATGGATGTATATTTACTAAGTAATCCACTATTTTGTAGAGGAGGGTCAAAATAAAGGATCATCCAGTTATTTTGACACAGAGATTGGTAGGCTTGTTACTAAAATCTAAAATTATATTATGATATATTTAATACTTCTTGGGTTACAGGCATGCAAACTTAGGAAAAAAAAACGTAGTGCTTTTTCTTCATTCCTTGAATTGTCGTCATTGGCATATAATGCAACAAAGATGGTTAAAATCAGCAGATTTGACTAACAGACCTATCAATATTGATATATTACCCTCCTGTAATTTGGCTCTATAATCGCATGTGGAAATTGTCATTTTGACGCCCCTCTACAAAAGAGTGGGTTATACATCCATGATTAAAAAATAATATTTTGGCTTTCATCTCTATTTATGTTTGTCATAACTAGAGTAGTTTCTAAATTTGGGTCTTTTTGGCAGAGAATGTGTTTTACCCATTCCTCGATTTAACAGTTAATTTGCAGGTTTGACATCTTAATATTCACTTTCCAAATAAGAACACAAACTTCCTTCTAGTATCAAATATTAAGCTTTAAATGAACCATATCGAGTGTTTATCGTTTAGCTGAAGTACATGCATAATTACATTTTTCATAAGTTTCCTGATAAGAGGTGTTCACGCAGCTGTTTTACCTGCTCAATCTGTTTTTAATGAGAATTGATGATTAACAGACAGCGTTTACTGAAAATGTGCCTGGAGTCTTGAAAATGTAAGGCTGTGCGTTGGCTTATAAAATGCTGTTGTTACTCTTGTTTATAACTGAACGGTGCATCATTGTAACTGTATTTACTTCTGTAGCCATATTCTACTGCTGTTGGATTTTATTATGATTTTTATAATATGTAAATGATTTAAGATCAGTAGTTCACATTGTTTGTCAGTAGCGGAGCGCTATATAGAAGTTAAGTGAATGATGTTTGTAGTGGATTGTTGTAACTCCATAGATGACATGCTGTCATAGAAACTGCCTGTAAAAGCCGGTTTTCACGAGCAGCCGGTTAAAGCATTGCTGGAATTCCTCAGGGTGAAGGTAAATTTGCTCATCTGAAAGACATGAGTCCTGATTTCCGAGTGTTTGACAGGCTTCCTTTTCAACAAGCCTTAAATACTAAACATGTTATGTGATGTTGACGTCATGTGACCGTGGCGTAGTTCATTAATAACCTACAGTAAGCTTCTGCCGGATGTATTTAAGCTTCAAAATGTGTTTATTTGTAAAGATTATATTGTTTATGTATATTATATAAAAGCTTATTTTCTGCAGTGATCCAAAAGCCAATGGAAAGTCCTATTAGATAACTTCCAGGTTGGTCTACGAAAATAGGTCATAACCGCAGTGCTCTGTTGGTTTATACATTGCTTTTCAGCTGCAAATGTTTCATAGATTATTAATAGAGCTGTAATAGAAAAGTTCACAATTAGCATTGATGCATGTCAAATGTGCATTTTCTCATATTAAAGCAAGAGGTGTGTTTTGTGATCATCCGTAGACGCCTGGCATAGCTGTCTGGGCAATCCTTCACTGTCATAGACGGAAAGATCTGGGTGTGGACGAGGCGTCTAGTCGTAAAATCTCTCGATGAACTGTTGTGGGGTTTCATGAAAGGAAATAGCTGCACACTTGTTGTCAAACATAACGAGCACTTGTTCTTTTTAACCGGAGTGTGTCAAGTTGACTTCACCGTATCTGGTGATGCAGATGCTCAAGCGTGTTTCTTTACATTTAGATGTAAGCAATGCACTACGGATGGCTAAAAGGACTTTATTCAAGAGGAACCATGATCATGGATTTCCCTTGATGCTTTGTGTGTTGACATGGAAAGGAAACTGTACAGCCAATTTTATTATATTAGCATGTAGTAAACCATAACATGTGTCAGGTTGCCTTGCAGAGCATATGTGTGAGACGAAAGGGGGATTTCTGAAGTGGTCACATTTTCAGTTGAATGCCACAACAACACATCCCCACTGGGAACTTACCTCTGGGAATCTATTACAGAATAGACTTCAAAACAGTGATATTATATATTGTTTAACCATTTAACCTTTTGAAATGTGTAAATTAGGTCTTACCTGTATCTGTATGTTCAGCTCTGATGTGACGGGTCATTCCTTGACCTCCACATCTTCACATTTATTTCTATGCATTTACCCATTTATTCTATTCTATTCATTTAATACACGTCAGTTCTCGTGCTCAAGTCCTCCATCATGACAAATTTATGTACCTCATTTCACTGAAGTATTATATATGTGTAATCTTTGATTTGAAACACAAACCTTTTTGGCAAAATGCTGTTCATTTACAAATATATTTTTAAAATATAGTCATAAAATGCAAAACAGAAAAAAAGGCCCATCAAATGATGTAAACCATGATTTTTTTTTTTTTTTTTTTTGGTGGTGGTTTATTTATTTAGAAAGTTTAATAAAAAACAAAAAATGCTCAAAATTGTTAAATATTTTATAAATTACATTTATACTTAGTAACTCTTAATCTGAAGTGTATAATATTTTAGTGTCATCAAAACAGAATTGCAAAAACAATGACTATTTTAGTATGCAGAGAATAAGCTGCCTATGCGTATTAAACTGGAATATATATACCATGGTCTGTCTGGATACTCTATTCTGATTGGCTGCTTTAATTGATACACACACACACAAAGAAAGGACCTTGTCATCGCTGCTCCACGACTTCTATTAATAAAATAACTTTGATAGTGAATCGATACATTATATATTTCTCAGTAACAGAGGGGTAAAGTAGTAACTAAACTCACAGCTTCATTGTTTGTTGAGAGAGATGCACAGATTCAGGTAATGCAGGTCTGCTGGTGGTTCTTTGCCTCCACGTCGTGCAATAAAATCATTTAATGCACAGCTAGCTGTGGATTGTCCCTTACATGTATATAGCATCAACTACAGGTATAAAAAACATTTTCCCCTGATTTGTTGTCGACTGAAGTCTGTAGCGGTCAGCAGTCGTGTAGACATGTAACAGGTGTGTGAAGCTCTCGGGCCTCAGGCATCAGGGCTCAAACAAGCCTTATCTCCTCGTGTCTTGGGATCTTCTGAATGAATGCTTGTAAGCTGTCGCTCCTAAGAGCCAATGAAACAGCCGGATGAAGGATGTGAGCTCAAGCCTGCTGTCTCTCCTCCATCTGTGCGCTCACCACCAACATAATCTTCACTTATCATCTTTTATCGCCATCACACACCGTCTGCTTCAGTTCAGTGTGCCTCCACATTATCAGAAATGAACGTTGAGTCTAGTATCTCAGCAAAGCTCAACAGTAGGATTGTTTTACTGACTAGTACTATTTGCAGACGTTACGTACTGGGAAAAACACTAAATGGCTATAATCTGGACTTCAGTCAATGTTAGCGAAAAAAAAAAATTGTAATGGTTTTACTGGTTATAATGGGAGTTGTATTGGTTTTAATGGAAACTGTGATGGACTCTGTGGCTTTCTGCTGGTAATTGGTCACCTTTTATTGGTGGCTTGTTAAAACCAATAAATTCTAATGGAATATGTCCCAAAGCACACTTCAGAAAATGACTTTTAATGGTTTTAATGGTTAAAAGTTGATGTTTTGTGATGTTTGATGAAAGCATTACAATTTTCTGTGATGGTTCAATTATTTTTTACAGCAGGGACAACAAAGAAGTGTAATAGTGTTGAACACACACATTATTATACATGCTGTTTCACACACTATTAAACTAGTATGCAGGTGGCTGTAAAGTTTCCTTTCCAGGTCAGCATGCTACATCCAAATCTTTTATTTTAAAGCATCAAGGAAAATCCATGATCTCTCTACAGGCACTTGGATAAAGTCCTTTAGCCATCTGTTGCATCTAAATGTAAGCGTGGAGCTCTGCACCAGTCAGGGGAAAGTGATAATCATCATAATTAATTATTCAGCAGGTTGAATAAGGTTCAGGGCACATGTCCAGAATCAGTCGAGTTATACAGTCATTATTGACTCCGGCAGCTGTTAACAGTGTTGTGGAATTGTCTCATTAAACCCTCAGTTTCTGTTTGTTTAACCTCTTGTTGCGTTTGTCTGAGATATGCGTGTAGGCACTGAAGGAATCTCACCTGTGTGTGTGTTCATGTGGTCAGACTGGTTGTTCTGGCCTCCTGTGTCTGCGTGCATCGGTGTATGTCATCTGAAAGATTCCACACATTTCAGAAAGCAAGAAACCGATGTAGATGCCAGTGACTGGTTTCTCCAGTTTGCATTACGTCGACAGGTGATACTGAAATATTTTCTTTATAGTATATCTCTCTTTTTTGAGTCCAGATCTGTGATTTAAAGGGGTCATCTGATGCGATTTCAAGCTTTTCTTTCTCTTTGGAGTGTTACAAGCTGTTTTTGCATAGATAAGATCCCTGAAGTTGCAAAGACTAAAGTCTCAAAACCAAAGAGATTCTTTATAAAAGTTGAGACTCGACCACCCCCTCCTAAAATGGCTTGTTCAAACACGCCCCCACATGTCTAGGTCACGGTGTGGGAAGATTTGCAAAACACCACCCAAATGTATACGCAAATAAAGAGGGTGTAACTATTATTCTGGCTGTAGTATTGTTGCTGCCGCCGGACCCATGTCCTGGAGACGCTGTGTTTCGTTGTGAAAGCGAAACTACTTTGTTTGGGCTTCCAAAAGAGGACACAACTAGAAATCAGTGGTTAAGTTGTATTTACAGCACTGTTCCAGAACAGTTCAACCCAAATATTAGTGTGTGTGCAGCGCATTTTACGGAGGACTATTTCCTGGAAGAGCAGCCTACAATGCTGGCTGCACAAAGACTGTTTCTATAAAGTGGGGCAATTCCAACTTTACAAGGACAGTCTGGCGCATCTGACTCACAGCCTGTAAGTATGTTTCTGCCACTGACTATTCAAACGCGAGTTTTGATCAGTGTAGAGTAGTGCTTGTTGTTTGTCGTTTCTCCGATCACAAATGCAGACATTTACATTTTACATTTATTAATTTAGCTGACGCTTTTATCCAAAGCGACTTACAATTGCTATATATGTCAGAGGTTGCACGCCTCTGGAGCAACTAGGGGTTAAGTGTCTTGCTCAGGGACACATTGGTGTCTCACAGTG
Source organism: Barbus barbus (assembly GCF_936440315.1). Lineage (NCBI taxonomy): Eukaryota > Metazoa > Chordata > Actinopteri > Cypriniformes > Cyprinidae > Barbus > Barbus barbus. Next base: position 1,209,808 of record NC_136714.1, on the reverse strand, counting down.
GATTCGAACCCGGGTCTCTCACACCAAAGGCATGTGTCTTATCCACTGCGCCATCACCACCCCAGACATGGTAATGTTTACGCGGCGCGATGCTTAAAGACAGTATATGTCATTATAATCAGTAATTATGTCCCCACTGGATGCAACAAATGCCTCGTTTATTATGGGTTTTATTTTTTTTTGTCTCGTCGCACTGGGACACGGCATCACAATATGGTGAGGGGCGTAAAAATTTCCATCTCACGCTTGAGGTATTCGGCCAATCACAACGATCTGGATAGCTGGCCAATCAGAGCACGCCTCGCTTCTCAGAACGATGAGCTTTGTAAAAATGGAGTTTCAGAAAGACGGTGCAAAGAGGAGCAACAATAATGTACAGAATGTGGAAAATGTGTTTTTGAACCTTAAACTGCATAAACATTGCATTACACCAAATACACAAAATAATGTTCGTTTTAGCATCATATTACCTCTTTAACTATGGATTTCATACAAGCAGTGACTTGAATACACCTTTTCTATGATTGAATATCTAAATTTAAATTGATTTTGAAATGTTAAAGTGAAAAAGATATTTTGTAATATAGACAAAAATGGTCGAAATATATGGCTAATACAGGTTTTAAAATATATCTAAATGATTATATTTTAATGATGTTTTAGATACTGTACATCTCCTCATATATTTTTAAATATATTTGTTCAAATTTTTTTTAATGCTTGAAATTTATTTTCTTGCCCCTTGAAGTATATTTTGCATTTGGCTTTTTCAATGTGAAAAAAAATATTTCATTAAGCCATGCTGTTTAACACATAATTTGTCATTTATATGAAATATGCAGCATCTTTGGCCTATACAGTTTGAAATTTACACATTTGGAAACTATTAGTATTATTATAAAATAATTTTAAAATACTGAACTAAGATATGAACATTGTGAATTCAAAGCTCCCCTTAAAACAACATGAATACACATTGCTTTTCCCTTTTTTATGCTTATTTGTCATTGACACACAAATCATCAAATCTGAAATCTTTTAGTTCTGTGATATCTAGTGACTGTATTTTCAGGATCTTGTCATAATGGCTCTAATGTTGGAAATGCTCTTCCTGTATTTTCTCTCTGCAAACACAGTCATGAGTTTGAAACGCTCCTGGATTATCCGTCAGGCCAGTGACTCATTGGACAATGTTGGCTCAGTAATGAATAAGCTGAAAGTGAGTCTTCTCTGTAGTACACACAGTAGACGTGGCTACTATTTGCTGTCACTCAGCATTCCTTCATCTATCCACCCGTTTTCCAAACCGCTTGTCCTATGTAGGGTTACTGGAGACTAACCCAGCGTCTGGTGCCATAGGAAATACCCGGTATGAATCATACAACAATTATAAAATAGTACGATCATGAGACAGGCCAACTTGTTCGGTGACGTCAGCCTCATAATCTCCTGTTGTTTAGGGCGAGCACAGATTCATGTCTCATGGCAAGCATTACTGTTATTAAAACTTCATTTTTGGGGTTGCACCCTGAGCCAGGTCCCAGTCCATATGTAGAGACTAGTATATCCTAGAGACTTGTATTTTTAATCCTAGCTTTGTGTTAAGGCCAGTTAGAGTATGTGATCTTTGCGTGCATGTATAAAGTTTAGCATGAAGCTTATTGATGAATCATGACTTGTTTGTGAAAATGTATGCAGATTTTGTGCGTGAGAGCAGTTATTGAATGAAACCCAATGTCACTTTAGCTAGAAACCAGAGGCCAATTAATAACCACATAACCAACCCAGTGAATGCTAATTAATTTATAAATAATAGTATGTCCCTCATGTGTTTTTGTTTGTAAATAGTCAAACCAAAAATTAAGACACCAGATATTTGATTTTTTTTTTTTACTAGGACACTGTAGTTCATTTATGTAAGTGCAGATAGCAAAATAAAGTGAACTGTGACATTATACACACAAATTCTTCATACAGTGGACTTCCAGTAAAACTGATACCAATTTGGGACCAAAAATTATTCCTGACCATGTTTTGCTCAAGCGTTTTTTTTTTTTCTTTAATAGCTAATGCAACCTTTTTACACCCCAGACTGAACAAAATGAAGCATTGCTTGGTAATTGGTTGACATATATTGTTATTATCTAATTGTGTTCTTAAATTTAACAGCTGAATAATTTTGGTTGATTATAATCCATTACATCCCTTTCTATCAAAGTTAGGCCCATTATCAAGATGAATTTGAGTTCTTGAGTTCTTGTCATATTTTATTACCATTTTCTAAACTTTAACAAAAAAACTGTGATGTGAGAAATGTTGAAGGTTTCTGAATGAGTTTTGGTTTGACTATAAGTGGAGGGATTCAGGAGTGAAGTTACTGTCCTTCATAAAAACAGCAGTTTATTGGATTGTGCATTGGTTTGTTGGATTGATACCGTGTCTCTTTGCTTTGGTATGTGGTTTATGTATCTTGGAGGCAGTCATGAAACCTTGTGTCACTGTGTTATTATCTCCTCCATCACTAAATATACAGACACTTGTGTTTACCAATCCGCAGGGGTCGAGACATGAGGGTGGCGGGCTTTGGTTTGACGGGACAGTGTTTCCATGAACAAATCATTTTGAGTACTTTTGCAGTTTTGGCTCGGGATCTTCAAGACATTACAAACTCTGCTGTTCTGCTTGAACACTGAAGAATCGCTCTGAACTATGCACATTCCTAAAGGAGTATTCCAGCCAAAAATGAAGGTTGTTATCATTAATCATGTCGTTCCAAACTAGTATGAATTTGAAGAATGACAGTGACACATTAGGCCTCTTCCTCATACATTGTAATCATATGACTCCAGAAGAATATATAGCACAAAAGTCACATGGACTAGTTTAATGACGTGTTTATTGTGCCGCCTTGTATTTTTTTCATTCATTATTTTTATATAGTATGTGTTTTGTAACAACATGTGATTACATAGTGACTAGGGATGGGCATTTAAAAAAAAAAATTGTATTCGAATATTTGGGCTCATAAACGAATATTCAAATATTTGTTTATTTAAATGACTTTTAATGAGATGTTTTTTTATATTTCTAAACAAGCTTATGATTAGACATTATACACAATATTCTTACACATTACATTATATCTCAGGGTTTTCTTTTAGTTGAAAACGTGTAAACTATGTGTGTATGTTGTGTGTGTGTGTGTGTGTTTTCTCACAAACTTTTATATATAATTGTGCTTGAATATGAAATGATATACAGCGTGCCGGTGCATTTGTGTGTGCAAATGAAGAGCATGTGTTACTTACAGTATAACGGCAGACAGGAGAGGGACATTTATTTTTACTGACATATGGCCTGACAGCATCTCATCTGACCGCAGTTCACTGATGTGCTGCTGAAGCTCCTCGTCACCCGGAAAGATGTCCTGCGTCTAAAGAAACAACAGTTTTGTCAAGACAAAAGAGACTGAAGCAGCAGTTGTGAGTGGGGCAGCCAACCCTTGCGTTAAATATTTGTAACGCCGTTAAACTGTAGAAATGAATCGCATGCGTTGACGTGCTAATTTTGACAGCACTAGTTTGTACTGTTCAAAAGTTTGAGGTCAATGTTTTTGGTTTTTTGAAAGAAATTAATAATTCTATTCAGTAAGGATGTGTTAAATTGATAAAATGTGATGGTAAAGACAACTGTTTCCAACACTGATAATAAATCAGTATATTAGGATGATTTCTGAAGGATCGTGTGACTGAAGACTGGAGTAATGATGCTGAAAATACAGCTGCATCACAGAAATAAATTAGATTTTTACTATATATTCACATGGAAAACAGCTATTTTAAATTGTAGTAATATTTCACAATATTACAGATTTTACTGTATTTTTGATTATATACATGCAGCCTTGGTGAGCAGAAGAGCATTCTTAAAAAAGAAAACCGTACTAATCCCAAACTTTTGTATGAGTCGTGAAGTTCATTCCTCTAATTCTCAAATAAACTGGATCAGTCTGTCATTGTTCTCTGTTCGGTTGGCATACACTGACTGCACCACATTTTCCTGTTTACATCAAATGACTCTTTTCTTTCAAGTCCACTGAGTTCCTGTGTCTGAATGAGCCAGAAATCTCTGTCCTGAACCAAACCGTCTCACGTCGTGCCTCATTTCCTCCCACAGATAATGATCGAGTTTTGCCCCGGAGGTGCAGTCGATGCCACCATGCTAGGTAAGACCTGTGCTTCCTATTGCTTTCCTTCATGTTATCGTTTTTATAAAAGCAGCTTCCTCTTGATGATCTTGGTTATTAGCTCATGGGTGAGTAGGCAAACTCATTTTCCCTGAAGTTTAAACAGGATATTGCATTATTTGGGGTGTTTTATGAACACAGCCAGACAAGGTCACTTAAAGTTCATTGCCTTTGGTTACACCATCCTGCCTCTCAAACTCAAGTTTATTGAATATGCATGTTTGTGTGTTTGACATTGACAGAATTTTCATTTTTGATACCTTTTTAATAATAAAAAAAAGGGTTTATTTTGTCTTATATGTAATATAATTGTTTTTCTTTTGAAGTGTTTGATGCACTAGTCTGAAGATTTTATTGTTTGTGTCTTTCAGAGCTGGACAGGGGTCTTGAAGAGCCTCAGATCCAGGTGGTCTGTAAACAAATGCTGGAGGCTCTTCAGTATCTCCACAGCATGAAGATCATCCACAGAGACCTGAAGGCTGGAAACATTCTCCTCACGCTGGACGGAGAGATCAAGCTAGGTTTGTATATAACCAAATCAGTCCGAGGGATTTAAACCGCACCCGATTGAAACTGACAACCACGATAATGGAATTAAACAAGTTGATTTGTGCTGAGGTTTCTGTTCTGGATAAAGGCTATTTATTTGGTATCGTTTGTCCTTTTTTCCCCCAAGCACACAAACTCATTCTAATTTGATGAAGGACAATAACTCTGTTCCAGAACCTAGTGAGCAGGCTTGATGCCTTCATCCTAACTGAATTGGAGCAAACATGATTGATTTGGAACACTCTATACATAAGCAGCAACTCTGTACTTAGATTTATTTTATTTATTTATTTATTTTTTTTAAGAAGTCTCTTATGCCCTTCAATAATAAGGCTGCATTTATTAGAAAATATCTGGAAATAAACGCAGCGCTGTATTTTCAGCATCATTACTCTTCAGTGTCACATGATCCTTCAGAAATCATAATAATATACTGATTTGCTGCTCAAAAACATTTCTGGTTTTATCAGTGTTGATAAGCAGTTATGCTGCTTCATAGTTTTGTTGAAGCCACAATACACTACCAATTAGTAGTAGTCAGTACCATTAATATAATACTTTAATTCAGCAAGGACGTATTACTGTAAAGTGATCAGGTGTCTAGTTAGTAAAGCTGTCTAGTTAGGATTTGTAACAGAGCAAAAGATCTCTTACTAATTCTTTTGACCTCTCTCACACACCCACACAGTCCACATTTCCCTGAAACCTTGCATTGTATTGTATGAAGGTTGTGTTGTAAAGAACCACAGTTTGCCAAGAGCTGACTTCTATTTCATTACACTTCTCTGCTCAAGTCTCACTGGATTTAGTGATTGAATGAGCAAATTATTCCCTCTGAATGCTGCTTCACGTGTAACCGAATGTGGCTTCGTTGTGTGCTGGTTAATGGTAGCTCAGAATGTCAGGCCAATAGATACTAGAGTATCAGGCTTTTAGCGCTTCCTGTGAGAGAAACGTACTCGTGCTTCAGATGCGGTCCTTCAAACATCAGCTCCACACATGACTGAGTCGTATCTGTCATCGCTGACACATAAATATATATCCAAACCTTGCATTTGCTAGACAGACCACTAATATTGTAAATTATTTTTACCATTTAAAGGAACTTTCTATTATCGAAGAATATTGGGGAAAAAATATAGTGCAGCACAGCTGTTTTCAACATTGATAATAATCGGATGTTTGTTGAGCAGTAAATCAGTATATTAAAATGATTTCTGAAGATCATGTGACACTGAAGACTGATGCTGAAAATACAGCTGCACATCACAGAAATAAATTACAGTTTAACACATATTATACAGAGAAAAGTTATTTTAAATTGTACACAATTTCACAATTTGTATTGTTTTTACTGTATTTTCAATCAAATAAATGCAGCCTTGAGCAGAAGAGTCTTATTTCATTTAAAAACATTTAAAAAAAATTAAAAACACCAAACTTAACATGTAAAATAGAATAAAAAAAAAAAAATATATATATATATATATATATATATATATATATATATATATATATATATATATATATATATATATATATATATATATATATATATATATATATATATATATATATATATATATATATATATATATATATATATATATATAATATAATAAATTAGAGGTTTTACAGATCATAATGTGACATTTTTTAAATTGGGATGACATTTTTCATTGTGCTTATTGTTTCAGCGGATTTTGGAGTTTCTGCAAAAAACACCAAAACTCTTCAACGACGAGACACTTTCATCGGGACGCCATATTGGTAAGTGCTATAAATCACTGATCTGCTGTCAAAATCATTTCAGGCAAAAAGATATTGGGGTAGTGCAGTTGAAACCGCTTAAGGTTGATCTAATTAGAGCATCAATTTAATATTTACAGCAGTCTGTTAATAGTCACATGACTGCAGACGGGCTCGTCAGGCACTAAATAAAAGTAATTTATAATTATTAATTATAATTAATAATAGCAGGTTTATTTTATTTTATTTGTTTGAAAATAACAAATAAAAATATGAAAATAACAAATTATTGAAAATAACAAATAAAATGTTTTATTACATAATGACTAAATAATGACATGTATAAGAACAAGTAGACTTTTAAGCAAAATAATGATGCATCAAAATTAATTTTACACCAAAGCACCAAAATTAAAGTTTTCATTTCACTGATGATTGAAAACAAACATAAGGTTTATACGATAATCAAATTTATTTAATAATCACATTTTAAATGCACATAAGGCAGATTTTAATTATATAACTACTCCAGTTTGTTGATGGTGGTTGTAATAAAAGCTTGTTTTCATGACAGATTTATTCAAACATGCATTTAATAATGAAGACAAAAGTTTAATTGAAATATAACGAATATATAGTATAGTGCATGCATTTAGCAAAATGATAGAATGCTAACTGACTAACCAGTTATGGACAGTGGATGGCTTTCTAGAGGTAAAGATGAAGTTATGACATTGTTTCCAAACTCTTTTATTGACGTCTTTCTGTGGTTGAAAGATTGACTGATTACATGAGACATGATTCATTTCAGGAAGTTGTTCTATTTTTTCCAACACCTTCAGATGTTCACTCGTGTTTATTTTGTGGTATAGCTAGTAGTAAAGAGGAAGAGATGATCGGTTCATGGGCCTCTTAAACTGAGCTCTAATGAATGTTTCCGGTCAATAATTTAGGCCCTCCAAAATAGTTTCAGTGCATAGTGTAATTATATAAAACAGAATTATTATTAATTATGCATTTCTTGAGATTCCAACAAAACTAATAGAAAGGGATGGATTTGTTGTGTCCCACAGGACTTAAGCAGTCATTAACTAGAGTTCAGTTTGAATGTCCTGAAATGAAATATCTATCTTACCTTTGTGCTTCCTTTTAAGTGCTTTATCTGACTCGTAAACAAACATAATCAATTCTATTAGTGGCTTGTAGTAAATTCTTTCAGTCACTGGCTAACAGTGCTTGGTAGATGACTTGCAAATTGTAGTCCATTGCAGATTAAATGCTAAGGACTTCATTTGGACAACTTTAAAAGCGATTTTCTCAATATTTAGATTTTTTTTGCACCCTCAGATTCCAGATTTTCAAATAGTTGTAACCTGACCAAATATTGTCCGATCCTAACAAACCATACATCAATGGAAAGATCATTTATTCAGATGATGTTCTCAATTTCAAAATTGACCCTTATGACTGGTTTTGTGGTCACATTTTAATAATTTAAGTCACTGAATGTGATGTATTATTTCACAGCTTGAATAATTAGTCTCAGACATATATATATTATGTTGTATATAATATATGTATATTGTATTATATACAGCGCAATATCACACTCATAGACGTGATATATGGCTGTATATCGGCATGCTGCGATTACCTCGTGCCTACAGCCGAATCACAGCCATGCCGAATCACAGCCATATCTCTTGTCTATGAGTGTGATATTGCGTTTAAACAACAGTTCGATGGCACGAGTGTGTAAATGCATAAAATACCAACGGAGTGTCTTTAAAAGCCCTCTTTTATGCAGAACTACTTCCTTCCGCCACGGATTCAAATCAGTTGAACAGCTGAGCCCAAGCCTCCGTTACTACGTCACTTTAGAACTAGTAACGAAGGAATGAGTTGCTTAATTTATTTCTGTATTAAAAGCATTATATTATGTATAGTAGATATTGAGTAAGAGAGAGATGGACTGGACTGAGCGAGTCTGATTACCTGCATTTATTTCTTCAGATCGATCTCAATTCACAATAAACACTTATCTTTAATAAGCGTTATCTTTGTCATAACATTAATATATTTTCATCTGTTATGGGTGATTTTGCTGCTCAGTGCATTTGTTCGCTGCATCAGTCTGTTGTTGAAACTAAAAATAACTTTTTCAAAGTAAAAGTCTTTACTGCTTATTCATAAAAACCAATAGTGGAAAATCATCACGAACACACACCGTTTCTCAATACTAAACACTATTATTAAATATTATTATTTATATAAAATATAATTTATTGAATAATATTTAATAAACAGTAGCAGCCATCAAGTTGCTAGGCAATTTAGTCAAAAGTACAAAGGCAGCGCTCTGAGATACAGCATTGAATTTACATATGATATTTTGCCAAAACTATCTTCTCTGGAACAAATAATAGATTGAGACCAAAGACAACCATTAGATTTACCCAAAATGAATGGCAGCTCATGTTTAACCACTACAGAGGCATCTGAGCCAGTGGTAAATCCAGAAGATCTGGTCGAGGTGAGGCGTTCATCAGCGCAGAACGGCCGAAGACGATCTGGAGCTCACCGCTCCGAAAACGTCAAAGCTAATTCTCAAATAGACATTATCTTTATTAACAAACTGCATATTTGAACTATAAACAAGTATATTCTTGCCTGAAAACCTCTTGAAACTACATTCCGTGACACAAAAACAGTAATATCTATAAAATGATACTGGATTTGAGCGTCCGCCATGACACTCGCTGTAAGAAGCGGAGTGATACGATTACAAACTGAAACGCCTGTTGGAGTTCTGATATGACTCTAATATCACACTCTTATAAGCCAATCAGATTCAAGGACCAGAAAGAACTGTTGAATATATATATAAATATGTGTGTGTGTGTGTGTGAGAGAGTGGTCGGTGTATACAAGTGGTTGGTTTATTAAGAAAATGAACAGAACTGGTGTGAATCAAATTCTGAATATTTACTGCCATTGTGTGAATATGTAATCCATAAAGTTACTGTAATCCAGTTGTAATCCAATACTTGTTTCCTTACTGGGAATGTATGTGAGCCCATTGGTTTTGGTTTGAGCGGCTCTGAGGTGGACCTGCTCTGATGTCTCCTGTATGTTCAGGATGGCTCCAGAGGTGGTGATGTGCGAGACCATGAAGGACGCTCCATACGACTACAAAGCTGATATCTGGTCGCTGGGCATCACGCTGATCGAGCTGGCTCAGATAGAGCCGCCCCACCACGAGCTCAACCCCATGAGGGTCCTGCTAAAAATCGCCAAGGCTGAGCCTCCCACCCTGGAGCAGCCGGCCAAGTGGTAAGCCACAGAGTCCAGGGGGCATGGGAGTAACCGGCTGAGATTTTAGAGACTTACATCATTACTGTAACCTTCCTTCCAAAGATGGGCTGTTCTGTGAGCATAGCTGTGGCTTGTTTCTTAGATTTATAGCTTTTAACATTTCTAGAATGTCGAATGGTATTCTATCACCATTACACAACAAGAGATTGTATCCCCCTCTCGTGCAAATGTTTAATGGTTTTGTATATTTTAGGTCGATGGAATTTAAGGATTTCCTGAAAAAAGCTTTGGACAGAAACCCTGAGACGAGGCCGACGGCTGCTCAGCTTCTAGAAGTAAGGAATCTCACACACACACACACTTGGCATGTGTCCGTATACTGTACATCACCGCTGCTCTCGTGTAATTTAACGCAAAGGCATTTCGAGACTGTGTGTGCAAATGAATGCATGTGAAGGAAACGGCCCAAAACCCCAAAACTTCTCAAGGCTTCCTGTGCTGCTGGATGAAGGGAATTACAGCAATTTGCATTCTTCCTCCACCCCTTCCGCTGAACTGAACACTTGAGGAGATTACAAAATGAAAAAGATCATGTACAGTAGATGTGCTGTTTTGAAAAAGGCCCAGAATAGTGGCTTCAAAACTTGCATGAAATTTTATTAGAAATGGTTTTTACATCAAACTGTTGGAATGAAGACCAGTGATGAGAGCGATTCAAAAACAAACACTGTTCCTTCAGTGGATAATTTCCATGTGTAATTTATTAGTAGTTTTTGTTCCTGTATTATATGTATAATTTGTGTATTTATTAAATGTAAATACCCTATGGTTCAGAGATGAAGAGGGGTTTTCATGCATCAAAACAATAAAACGTTTAAGGCAGCTTTAATATTTTTTTTGGCTGGTAAATTCTCTTGCTATTGGCATGTGTTAGAAGTTAATTCTGGACATCTGCAGAACAGCTCCTGAATATAAAGTAACTTCAGCTCATGTTCTAATAGCACTCTCTCTTCTGGGTGTTTCATATTACATATTCATTTAACGCTCTGCTGCATTCAAAGCAGCCTGGAAGACAGGTGTTTGTTGGGCTGAAGGTGACATCGATATGCGGTGCATGCTTTTCTGTGAAGAGTTGTGTGCAGTAAATGTTTGGCACTCAGGATCTAACAATGATATATGAACTTTGCAAAGTGTTTATAGGCCGGTCTGTAGTTTATAGCTAATCATTGAAACCAAGGTGGACTTTAACACACCTGGAACAGCATCACATGCATTTAAGGGCATCATATGAATGTTCCACAATGGCAACTTTTATACAGTGTCAGTGTTAGACACAGTCATCCAGGCAACATGGGCAGGCTATTTTCTGCAAACTTTGAATTGGGAATTAATTTAGGATGTACGGTAATCGGGATGCATTGGCTGTAGTTGCAGTCATCGGTGAGGGTAACTGATATTGCTGGCTGTAGGTTTTTAACGCTTGACTCTCCCTCACATACGCTCGACAGCTGGGACACTTCAATTAAACAAGGTGCAACTCAGCTGAATAATAGAGGAGAGCAGCGTTTCTCTCCATTAGACTGATGCTTTCACAAATTCACAGTTCAGTACCTGAGCACCTCCCAACCTTCATCTAACTCAGCTCTTCTCCTAATTAAACCCCAGACGCTCTCAAGAACAACATTTTATCTTTTAATGAACTGCCAATTCTGCTGATTGCAAGTGTATTTTAAGTGAAATAACATGTTGTTACAACAATCTGAGAGGTCTGCTACAACAATTTCTGCCCAAACCACATGACATTAATGAATATGACCCCTTAAAAAAAAAAAAAAACTTATTCCGCTACAGCATTTATTTATTTAATTTTTATTTGTCTGACCGTTAACCACCATCAGAGAACCATGAAAATGTAAATTGGTTGTTAAATTATTGAAATATATGAATTTTAAATATCAAGTAAATATTTAAGGTCAAAGGGGTGCAAACATTTTTATAATTTTCTAAATATTGAGTCCAAATATTTTTGAACCAAACCGAATTTTAGATATGAAAACTTGCTCTGACAATTTAAACATTGCAAAGCAACATAACATTTGAAATCTGTTAATGGTTTGATTCAGTTTGACAACATGACGATCTGATGCACTTTTCAATGATGAGTAGAAAGACACATGATCAAAACTAATGAATGAATCTCCTAATTTCCATTCTCCGGCTCATGTTATTTATTGTGCGTGCTGCTTAAGGTGACGTTATTGTTATGCACAAGTCTGTACTGTATTCTTAACAATCTTTCCATTTCAGCATCCTTTCGTCAGTTCGGTGAAGACCAACCGTCCGCTGAGAGAACTGGTGGCCGAGGCCAAAGCCGAGGTGATGGAGGAGATCGAGGACAACCGTGAAGAAGCAGAAGACGAGGACCCTGCTGACCCCTCATCTGTACGGGTCCCACATTTCTCTCTCATCACACATCTCTCAGTATATACAGCGGGTTAAATAAGCATTGAACACGTCACCATGTTTCTCAGTAAATATATTTCTAAAGGTGCTGTTGACCTTTCTTCATGAGTTCAATATGTTTTCCCTGCGTCATTCCATTTTATTACACAGAACTTCATTTCTGAACTTATTTGTTTTGTTTTCTTTGTATGCATGGATTACTTGGGTTGTTACCGACATCTGGTGAAGATTTAATGTCAACAGCACCTTTAGAAATATATTTACTGAGAAACATGGTGACGTGTTCAATGCTTATTTTACCCGCTGTACATGCTGATAGAGAGCACAAATAATGCACTGCTCATGGAAAAGTGCTCGGGGCATAAAGAGAGACACATCTGTTTAGCGCTTTGTCATCTGTAATTGTTATTGTATGGAAAGCTTATTCTGCGATTCAGTGCAGGTGTGAAAGACAAAAGCAGCACCGTACGGCACAACAGGAATTATGCTGATATATGCTCATTTTGATTATGTAACGGTGTATATGATGTATACAGTAAGCACATTTTTGTACTCAAAATACCTGGATGATCATTGGCAAAATTAGATGCACCAGAGCAGGAAATGCTGAATCCCACAATGCAATGCACTGATTAATTAATTACAGCCAGAACTCTTAAGGTCCTTGCACACGGAGTTCGAAATTTTCCTATGCGTTTTTTTTCTTTTAACTTTTCCTATTCGTCATCCTTGCTTCTCAAGATACATGCTGTGGATGCAAAAAAAAACAGAAAATTGAACCCTATCCAAGATCAGATGAGATGTATGGCCATCAGCTGTTTCACTTAATATAAAAAAAGGTCTTACAAAGTCTTAATTCACTCTTCCACAGAATAATGCAAACAACAAAACAAAACAAAGCTTGAAACAAAGTCTTAGATTCTTAGTAGTGATGGCAATACATTTTTTTTAAGAGAGCATATTGATATATTGACGCATTATTCCTTAACTTGTTTTTACTTGCTCTTAAAAAGGTCTAAAATCTTACATTTACCTTTTAGAAAACTTGTAGAAGCCCTCTTGCAGGGTTGCCAGATCTGCAAAACAAAACTAGCCCAACTGCATTGTCCCGTTGGTTTTCCCCTCCATCCCCTCAGTCGAAATAGTGCTCCAGGTGGTTTTAATCCACGACTAAAAAAACAACGGTGTAAAAGTAGCCAGATTCTCGCTGTAAAATCAAGGACTTGGCAACACTACAAAATCAGCCCGTGTCTCATGAGCATCAGGCGTCACTACACCTCGATCTACCGTTATAGCACAATGTGGTTGACATCTCTTCCGCTCATGTAATCTGACTGTAACAGGACTTGCCCCCCCACCCAACTTTCACATTAGCGTCTCCATTTAAAGATCTCTTCTAGGCCGTAAATGTTTTGACATGATACAAGCGTTCCAAAATAACCCTTAATACGCTTCCTTCTCCGCTCCTCATCTGGCCTTCATGTGAAAAACGAAACAAAAGACATGCCGTCCACACTTCTTTAGAGTTAAGTAAAGCACAGGACAATCGGTTCCTGGTTTTGGCAAGGAAAGAGTTATAAGGGTGAAGGCCTGCAGCTGTGTATGAGTTTACTGACAGTCTCTGGCCTGTCGCCAGCTTTAGCGTCTTTATTAAAAGCAGTACATCTTCTGTGTTTTCTCAGTCAGCTTTAGTGCAGGCACTGGGGGCTCAACCTTAGCGTTGCCGGTTTACTCTGGCAAACCGTAGTAAACCTGTGAAGTGTGACAGATGCAGTACTTCACAATAATTCAATTCAAGTTTATTTGTGTAGTGCTTTTCACAGTGCAAACCGCTGCAAAGCAGCTTTACAGAAAATTCAAGTTTTTATTGAGATTTGAGATTTTTATTGAAATTGAGATTTATACATATAATATTTCCATTGATGTATGGTTTGTTATTATAGGATAATGTTTGTCTGAGGTACAACTATTTGAAAATCTGGAATCTGAGGGTGCAAAAAAATCTAAATATTGAGAAAAAAACCTTTAAAGTTGTTCAAATGAAGTTCATAGCAATGCATATTACTAATCAAAAATGAAGTTTTTATATATTTTTATTTTTAAATATTTATGATAGGAAATTTACAAAATATCTTCATGGAACATGAGCTTTACTTAATAAAAGAACACTTTCTGTCTGTGTTCTTTCTAGGCCCCCATCAAAGACCCGTCAGAAACCAGTGAGACCAGTTTATATGGGGACCATCACCACAATGAAGCTTCAGTGGAGCTTGAGGAGGAGCCCAGGACTCCTGAGTCCACCGAAACTCCTTTGAAAGAGCAGGACGATCTCAGCGACAAGTTTCCAGAGGAGGATCACGACAAACCTGAGAGCGAGGCGTCAGGCAAGACCTCCAGCTCTGACTCCGGCATCGAGGATGGAAAAAGCACACCCACCTCCGAAGACGGCTCCAAAGCAGTCGAGATCAGCTCAGAACCAGAGCTTCCTTTAATGAGAACGGCAGAACCTTCAGAGACATCAGAGTCTTCCTCAGAAACCACGGAGCAATGCTCAGAGAAACCGGAGGAACCGGAGAAGGAAGAAGCTCACGGCGCAAGGGAAATGCCTAGCCAGCAGCCGCATGCCATTCTGAACCGAACCGAGTCCAAAGAGCCGACCAATCGCATGTCTGGGATGAGCGACGGATCCTCACTGGCTGCTGAGGATGTGGAAAGGTTATCGAATGGCAGGTTATCAAAACGATACTCTGATGTGACGAGCGAGAACATGGACATCAGCTTGAACCTGTCAGGTGATCTGTCCGTCAACAAAGACTTGGGCACCATCTCTTTACGGGTGAGTCTGTGTTTAAGTCATGTTTTCATATACAGTGGTGGCCAAAATGATTAGAACACTATATTTCCAGCAGCTAAAGAATGTTTTTAAGTCAGTTATTTCTATCTTTTGCTGTAGTATGTCAGTAGGAAATATCAGTTTACATTTCCAAACATTCATTCTGCCATTAATTGTAATAATCCAGTGAGATGTTAGTGCTCCACACAGAGATCTGATCATCATCATCATCAGTCTGTCTGGAATGACATGAAGAAACAGAACAAACTGAGACTAAATCCAGAAGAACTGTGTCTCCAAGATGCTTCAAGAAAGCTCAGTCTGTCTCAGTTTGTTCTGTTTCTTCATGCCCTTCCAGACAGACTGATGATGATCAGATCAGATCTCTGTGTGGAGCACTGAGCAGAAGAGCTTCTTCTTCTGTAATACAGGTGAAGAGTAGGCTTTTCTCACTAAATGGAAGCAAGCCGATTATAGTCAGCCTTCTCTAGTTATTTATTTCATTATTTGATACTTATTTTAGTTAAGTGCTTGAATTGTAAATATGCATTTATTAAATTATTTTATTTAGTGCATTTGTATTTAGTTTTTGTATATAGTTATACAGTAAAAGTATATTAACCAGGTTCCAGAAATAATCACTGAGGGTGCTTCTGAAGTTAGTGAGGGTGCACATATTTTGTCTCGTCTATTGCTATGGTTATTACTGTCAATCACTGCTACTTCAAGAGGGAAAGAATATACGGATGTCATGTCAACGCGTGTGCGGCCAAAAAACAAAAGTTTTACATTTTAAAGAAACCATTTAAAATTGTAAAGTCATATGACATTGCTAAAAAGAACATTATTTGGTGTAATGCAATGTGTTTATGCGGTTTAAGCTTAAAAAAACACATTATTTTCCACTTACTGTACATGATTGTTGCTCCTCTATGCCCCGCCTTTCTGAAACGTGTTGATTTATACAAATCTCATCGTTCTGAGAAGCAAGGCATGCTCTGATTGGCCAGCTATCCAGTGCGTTGTGATTGGCCGAATACCTCAACAGTGTGACGGAAATGCTACACCCCTCACCGTATTGTGATGGCGTGTCCCGGCGCGACGAGACTAAAACACTCATTAGAAACAAGGCATTTGTTGCATCCAGTGGTTATATAATTACTGATTATAATGACATATACTGTCTTTTTAAGCATTGCGCTGCAATGCGCCGCGTAAACATTACCATGTCTGCATTTGTGCTCGGAGAAACGCTAAACAAGCGCTACTCTACACAGCTCAAAACTCGCGCTTGAATCGTCAGTAGCAAATTCTTTAAATAAGAAAACATACTTACAGGCTGTGAGTCAGAAGCGCCAGACTGTCCTTGCAAAGTTGGAATTGCCCCACTTTATAGAAATAGCCTTTGTGCAAGCCAGCATTGTAGGCTACTCTCCCAGGAAATAGTCCTGTGTAAAATGCGCTGCACACACTCGAATATTTGGGTTGAACTGTCACTTTGTTCATCGCAATCTCACAAAGTTCTGTTATGACCAATGAATCTCACACTGCGCAATTAATATATTATTAACATCGTGTATACACTCTGTATGTTATAATGAAAAGATTTGATTTTATAACTCGGCACAGAACAAAAACTGGTGTGTTGCAGCCTTTAGGCATGAGACAAACCCTGCATTCATTCATGAGGAGGATGCAAGTGTTTTCACTCGAGTAAAGCCTCAAGTGAAATGTTCAAATGATCCAGTCAGAGCAAGTTTTACTATGGTAAGAGACATGCATGGATTCACCTGTGGTTATGGTTATTTTCTTTCATACTATGGAAGTCATCGGCTGTCAACTGTTTGGCTACTGACATCAAAATATATTTTATGTTCAGCAAAAGAAAGAAACTCATACAGGTTTGGAACAACTTGAGAGTGAGTAAATAAGTTTGGGTCAACTATACCTTTAAATGTGCTTTTCCAAGAGACAAAATAAGTAATATTATATTAGTAACTGCACTTGTGAAAGTCATTTTATGATTGTTAGTGCCTCAAAACCTCAGCTCCCCTTCTGGTGCAACCACATGCTGTGCTGTTTCCACTCTCTGCATGCAACACCAATGACAAACTTGCTCTGTAAGACTCCTGTTTTTACTAATGCTCTCGTTCGCTGTGTGCTGGTGTGTTTAGCGTCTCGGTGCCAGCTGCGCAGCAGAACAGAGCCCAGCTTGTGAGAGTGTGTGGAAGGTCGCACACAGTAGTACAGTGAAGTACAGTGAAGGTACAGAGCTCACACAGGGTGTGGACGCTGTCAAACAGAGCCGAGAAACCTCTCCCATCCATCCAAACCATCCCTACCGCAGCCGCTCCAGCTCTCTGGACTGAGAGATGGACCAATGCATAAAGCACTGCTTCATACACACCAAACCAGAAATGTGCAGGACTTTGCTTAGCATTGTCGGTAAAATTACTACAATGGCTGTTATTATTACCATTGCTGGGTGTAACACATTACAAGTAACGCAAGTTACATAATCATTACTTTTTTCCCCAAGTAACTAGTAAATTAGCATTACTTGGTAACAACACCAAAATCCTTTGTATTTAATCCCATTTTATTAAACAATATCTTTGCTGTGGACCTTCAGTGATCCAATTCAACTATACTAAGCAAAAATGACTATATAAACACAACTTTTTTTTTTTTTTTTTACTGCTGAAGTGTTTTGAACTTTCTTCTCCTGAGGCCTATTCTTCATGCAAGGAGCTGCGTCCTCTACTGTACAGACATGCATTTACATTTCCTTCAGCCTGGCGCTTATTCATTTCACTTTTGGTGTGAAAGGGCTTTTACATTTGCCAAAAATAGAACTTCTTATATTAAAAACAAAGAGTTAAGCCCAGCCCAGATGAGAAAAAGTAACGCAAAAGTAGCATATCGCATTACTTTCCATAAAAAGTAAATCAGTAACACAATTAGTTACTTTTTTTAGGGAGTGGGGCAATATTGAAATGCATTATTTTTAAAAGTAACTTTCCCCAATGCTAATTATTATGAGAATTCACTTTTAAGACTAAAAACAGTCAGAAGATCTTGAAAACGAATGCATTTTGGAATTACAGGTTGCTTCCCAAAGCATCTTGGAAAAGTCCTTCTAAGAGACTAAGCAAGTATCTCGGCCGAGCGACAGCCCTGTCATTTATTGACAACCCTACAATTCAAGTCGTAATTTCTATTTTATAGGTTTAACAAAGCAAAATCTTGCCAAACAAAGGAAGTGTTTCGAAGGTATCTGAAACCTGCTGAAGTAGTCAAGACATCATTTCAAAGCAGCTTTGTAGAAAATTATGATGTTAATGTTTGTAGTATCTTAATATTTTCATGCCATAGTCACATTTTGCAGAGCTGGGTGAAAAATGTAGTTTATATTTTTGTGACAATAAAAGCAATCAATCAAGCAGCTGTATATAGTATATATTATCACCCTAAATGAGGATAAACATGGACATATTTCTATATCCAGCTGTATATAAAGCGCTAATGTAGTTACATTTTGTGATGATATAATCAATCACAGATATGAGATTTGCTATATTTTATATATCGCTTTATCTGAGTGTACTGTATGTATGCAGCTGGTTGAATGTATTATACAGTCATGGCCAAAAATATCGGCACCCTTGGTAAATATGATCAAAGAAGGCTGTGAAAAGTAATCTGCATTATTCTTTTGATCTTTTATTTAAAAAATTCACAATCTAAACTTTCATTGGAGAATAATAATTTAAAGTGGGGGGAAATATCATTATGAAATAAATGTTTTTCTCTAATACAGGTTGAACACTATTAACGGCACCCTTTTATTCAGTACTTTTTGAAACCTCCGTTTGCCAGTTTATCAGCTCTAAATGTTCTCCTATAATGCCTGATGAGGTTAGAGAACACCTGACAAGAGATCAGAGACCATTCCTTCATCCAGAATCACTCCAGACCCTTCAGATTCACAGCTTCTTCTCTTCAGTTCATCTCACTCATTTCCTACAGGGTTCAGGTCAGAGGACTGGAATGGCCAGCAGAAGCTTGGTTTTGTGCTCAGTGACCCATAGAGAGTGCTAGAAATTAATAAATTATTATTATTTTCTTTTCAAATAAACAACATTCTTTAAATTTGCAAATAATCCTGAAAAAAAAAGTGTCACGTTTCCACAAAAATATTAAGCAGCACAACCATTTTCAACTATAATAATGTTTTCTTGAGCAACAAATCAATATATTATAATGATTTCTGAAGGATCTGAAGATGCTGAAAATTCAGCTTTGATCACAGAAATAAATTACATTTTAAAGTATATCAAAATATAAAACTGTTATTTTAAATTGCATTATTATATTTCACAGTATTACTTTTTTTGCTATATTTTTGATCAAATAAATGCAGCCGATGCAAATGAGCTGAAGAGACTTCTTTTAAAAACATTAAAAATATTACTGATCCCACAGCTGTGTGTGTGTATATAGATATTTATGAACATATTCCAGTGCACTGCCTTCCCTCGTGGACTTGTATTGTGCTTCATTGTTATCTTCAGAAACTGGTTTTGAACCCGGAACATTACTTTAAATGAAGTCATTCATTTGTTGCATATTTGGAGCGGCTGGTCTGTGAAGCTGGCGTCAGATTTTGCATGCATTTCTCCCAAACGCTCTTTGTCTCTTTGTCTCTGGTCTATTCAGCATTGTGCATCAGTCTCTGTGTGATGAGGATTGTTGAGTTCTGCTCTTTGTTCAGGGACTGGTTTCTCATGTCTGCCATATTTCCAGCCTGATTCAGACGCTGCGCTCTCTTGTCCTTTAGTTCTGATGCTGCACCATCAAAATGCAAACATTGATGCATGCACACTGCACAGCGTGGAAACCTGCGGCTTTATCGCGCACAAACCACATCACAGCACGGCGTTCACTCGCAGCAGACGAGTGCAGCATAAACAATAGTGTCTGATCAAATTAAATGAACCACAGCATCCCGATATTTGAACTTTGTAATTTGTAATTCAACAAATACTACCATGATGTTTAAATATTCACAGTTTATCTATATATATTTTTTCCCCTTTTTATTTTTGTTGTCCTTGAAAACATTCTGCTCATGAGCTGCTGACACTTCCTGTCAGAACGGGCTTTACAGGATAACAGCAATCTTACTGCTTCCTGTTCACATGCTTTTGCTTTGTCATTTCTTCTCTCTTGCTCCAGTTCAACCATTCATTATGCCTCTGGGTCTAGAAATCAGTGCTATTTTAGTATATGTTTGCATATATGTATATTAATATGTATACACTAATGTTTCTAAAGTTTGGAATCTGTAAAATGTGTTTTTTTTTTAAAGAAATCTCTTCTGCTCATCAAGGGTGCATTTATTTGATCAAAAATACAGAAAAAACAGTAATATTATGAAATATTATTACAATTTAAAATAATGGTTTTCTGTTTTATTATACTTTGAAATGTAATTTATTTCTGTGATGCGCAGCTGTATTTTCAGCATCATTGCTCCAGTCTTCAGTGTCACATGATCTTCAGAAATCATAATAATATACTGATTTATTATAAGTGGTGCAAACAGTTTTTTGCTATTTATTTATTTATTGAGGAACCTGTTTTTTTCAGGATTCTTATGAATAATAAAAGGTTAAAAAGCACAATTTATTCTAAATAAAAATATTTTCTAACAATATAAGACTTTAATATAACTTTTTTTTTACCAATATAACATCCTTTCTAAATAAAAGCATTCATTTCTTTAAATAAAAGAGAAAAAAAATTACTGACCCATAACTTTTGAAGTGTATATTGATAGAATATCATTTCTAATTGGAAATAATTGTTTTACTTCAACTACTTTCCTGAAAAAGTATCACAGGTAAAAAAATAAAAATTAAGCAATTTTCTTTTAAATTTTTTTTTTAATGGTCTAATAATTTTCTACCAAGTCCTTCTTCGGCATGTATTTAAATATTATTTTTTTAAATCCACAGATCCCTGAAATCCTGCTACTACACCCATTACAGTCTCTGTTTCCTCACTCCCATTATTTCTCATTTATTTTTCCACCAGGACAACAAGAAGACGCTGAAACGCACGCGTAAGTTCCTGGTGGACGGTGTGGAGTTGAGCGTCACCACCTCCAAAATCATCACTGACGATGAGAAGAAAGATGAAGAAATGAGGTTCCTCAGGCAAGTTCACTCTCTTTAACCAAACTCTTAAAAAAAAAAAACTCTTGCGCATTTTTCCACTTGCTCTCGCATCTCGGCTGAGTAAACAGACTATTTTAGTTCTCAGGTCTGAGACCTTGTCCTTTCCAAATGGGACATAAATACACAAGGGAAGCTTTGTGTAGAGCCAGAGGAAGTGGGCTGCTTTTAAAGGACAAATGGAGAAATCAGATCTCCCTTAAACAGATTAATCCATCATCTGAATTCTTGTGAAACTGCTCTTTTCTGGAGAAACACCTCAGCTGCTGGTAGCAGATTATATAGCTCACACTAACACTGTGTACGTCTGAACACTTCTGCCTTCTGCTGGTGTGATGTGAACTCACAGCTGACCCCAGAAGAGAGCACAGCTTCATCTCAGTCTCACAAAAAACACGTCATCCCGGTCATATTTTACCCCAAAATCAAGATAAATATTTTTTAGTTATATACAGTCACTGCCATTCAAATGTTTGTGATCAGTAAGATTTTTAATGTTTTTGAAAGAAGTCTCTTCTTCTCATCAAAGCTGCATTTATTTGATTAAAAATACAGAATACAGTTTTCTATTTTAATGCACTTTAAACATGATTTATTCCTGTGATGCTAAGCTGATTTTTAGAAACAGTTGGGGTGCGTTTTATTTTTTTGGAACCTGTGATACTTTTTCAGGATTCTTTGATGGATAAAAAGTAAAAAAAAACAACAACAACAAACACAAAAAAAACAAAACACATTTATTCAAAATATAAATCTATAAGTCTAAGAATATAAGTATCACTTTTATCAATTTAACACATCGTTGCTGAATAAAACTATTCATTTCTTTCAGGCAAAAATCTTTTTTTTTTTTTACAAAAAACATTACAGAAATTAAAGTAAATTGCAATACAAAATGTAATTTTAAATTGTAAAAATATTTCACTTAATTTTTTTTGGATAAAAAAAAAAAAAAAAAAAAAAAACCTTTACAAAATCTTACTGATCCTAAACTTCTGAATAGCATACATATGGAATTTATTTATTTATTTTTAAATAGATTGTATTAGAATATATTTGCATAAAGAAAAAGAACTCCTAACATTCGTCTATATAGACTTATATAATGTCCTTCTTTCTTTTGGTTTTGTGGTGAAGTGTGACCTGGACTTGTTCTTGACGGGCTTGAAGTTTAGCCCCACATCAGATATCTCTGTGGCACATTCCTCTGGTGTTTGGCTGTCAGTGAAGTCATGTAATGAATGAGGTGGGGGCGTTTTCCCATGATTCCTCTGCCGTCTGTGGGTCGTGACAGTGGAAGACCAGACTAGCGCTGCATTCTGAGCATTCTTTGGTTGGCGGGAGACATTTGTGACCCTGAACCACAAAAGCAGTCATGAGGATACATTTTTTCAAATTGAGATTTACACATCATCTGAAAGCTGAATAAATAAGACGTATGGTTTGTTAGGATAGCACAATATTTTGCCAAGATACAAGTATTTGAAAATCTGGAATCTGAGGGTATAATATTGAGAAAATCATCTTTAAAATTGTCCAAATTAAGTTCTTAGCAATGCATATTACTAAGTTTTGATATTTACGGTAGGAAATTTACAAAATATCTTCATGGAACATGATCTCTACTTAATATCCTAATGATTTTTGTCATAAAAGAGAAATGTATAATTTTGACCCATACAATGTATTGTTGGCTATTGCTACAAATATACCCCAGAGACTTAAGACTGCTTTTGTGCTGCAGGGTCACATGTGGTGTTTCAAATGTTCATCTTAAAGGGACAGTCACCCAAAAATATGAATTCTGTCATCATTTACTCACCGTCCTGTCGTTCCAAAACTGTCAGCAGAACACAAAAGAAGTAACTAAACCACATTGACTTCCATTGTATGGACAAAAAACACTGAGACGTTTCAAAATATACAGTATGTTTGTCATAAGAAAGGATGTCATGCAATTTTGGGATTACAGGGTATTGTGTAACACAAGTAACTCTTACAGGTCATGAATGATTCCTCATATGTATGTTCATTGACACACACAGGCGCCAGGAGCTTCGAGATCTGCGTCTGCTGCAGAAAGAGCAGCATCGCGCTCAGGCTTTGCTCAGTCTGAAGCTGAAAGAGCAGCGGGAGCAGATGCAGCGCAGGGTCGACCAGGAGATGAATGTGAGTCACAGATAAAATCAAATCGCTTTCCTATCAAGGATAGACACCACCCTCAGGCCATCCGAGATTAGGATGAGTTTGTTTCTTCATCAGGTTTGGAGAAATGCGGCATTGCATCCCTGTCTCAGCAATGGATGTGAATGGGTGCCGTCAGAATGAGAGTCCAAACATCTGATAACATAATCCACAAGTAATCCACACCACTCCAGTCCATCAGTTAACATCTGGAGAAGACTAAAGCTGAAACTAATCCAGCATTAAGACTTTTTTAACTAAAACATGAGTCCATAATAACGTTTCCTCCTGTTAAAAAGAGGTCAGGTCTGAATCAGGAGAGAAATCTGCACAAATCAAGCAGCGTTTACAAGACAAAACAGCTCTAAACAAATGTTATGTAATTTAGCCGGAAGCAATGGTTTTAAATTTAAAAACGTCTTAATGTTTCAGCTTTTGTCTTCTCAAGACATTAACTGATTATTGTGAAGTTTTTATCAGCTGTTTGCCTATCATTCTGACGGCACCCATTCACTATAAATTGTATTATACACTATAAATATTCAATGTTATATAAATCGGGTGAACGTTTTATTAATATAGCAGGAACAGAACTGGACAGTTTGTGTGTGAAAGTGCTTTTGGCTCAGTGCATAAGAGAGAGAGAAAAAACTTATAAGAAAACCGCCTTTAAAATGTGTATTATAATTGAAATCTAAACAACAGATGTGTATTTTGGATGTTTTCTTTCCACTAGTCATGTTATGGTAGCACACAAAATTCCCAGTTCAGGAAAAAACTAAAAGCACTGGTCTTGTCTGCAGTGTCTTGCCTTAATATAAGAAGTTTGGATGGGTTAATTAAAGAGTGTGTTTTCTGGGAGAAGAGACCATATTAAAATATTCCTAATATTACACACTTATGTACAATCTCAATGAATAGTGCTGATATATCGGTGTGTGGCTTTGCTCACAGGCCAAGAAGAAATATTACGACACGGAGCTGGAGACGCTGGAGAAACAGCAGAAACAGACCATCGAGAAAATGGAGACGGATCACACCGTTCGACTGCGGGACGAGGGCAAACGCATCCGCGCCGAGCAAGAGAAAGCCTACAAGAAGTTCCTGGACCAGATGAAACACCACAAGAAAGAGGTCAGACCATCAGTTATACAGCCACATGTCATTTCAGTGAGATCTCAATATACTTTAGTTTCCCAAACTGCCAATAATGAACTGGTAATAAAATCGGTTTCCATTATAATAATGAAATAAATTGATGAAGCATCTTTTTATTTAAAAACTACCATTCTCTTCTTTAATATTCTGTCTACTTGTTTTCTTATTTAATATAAAAACCTTGCTGCGTTAGGATAACTGAGACCTATCACAGCTCTTGCATATCATTGCTCTTTTCTTGGTTTAGATTGCTTCTGTCACTTTGGATAAAATCGTCTGCTAAATGTAATGAATATATTTAGGTGTGTAAATAATATTCTAGAACTTTATCTAAAATTAAAAAGTGACGATAAAGAAATACTAAAGGCCATCAAGCATGATAACTGTAACTATAAAGTATTAATAATCTAAGAAAGTCCACAGCTATAACAATATCGACAAAGACGAACAATATAATGTAGTGTTTTTATGTAAGTGTTAAAACCTGGTATCAGTGTTTATGAATTTTATTTTATTAAAACAAAGACAAAAATTTACATTTTTAAGCAGTGTTAATGAAAATATAACAGGAAAAACAAATTACGGTAAAATATAATCAATGCACTGACTGTTTTTTAAAGAGGACTAAACATATAGAAGCAATACGGTTTATTTTGAGAATAATTGACTAATATTAATGAGTATATATTGATTAAATTTATAGGAAGTTCATAGGATGTAGTTTATTAAAAGTACTGCTGTCAAATGATTAGTTGTGATTAATCGCATCCAAAATAAAAGTTTTTATTTACATGCGTGTACTGTGTATATTTATTACATCTATATAAATACACACACAGTATATATTTTGAAAACATTTCCATGTACATAATTATATTCATAAATATATATACACATAATAAATATACACAGTGCACACATTAAACAAAAACTTTTATTTTGGATGCGATTAATCGTATGACAGCACTAATTAAAAGACAAACTTTGACCAAATAAAACTATAAACTAAGAAAACAAATGTTTAGAGGATTTATACTGAAGAGCTGCTGATATCTCATAATATTTTCTTGCACAGAATGCAAGTCAACATTATAATATGCCTCAAAGATTGAAAAGTCTGTTGAGTAACTTCTGATTATCTAACGCAATAACATTTGTGACATTTTCAATACTTGGGGCCATTGCAGTTAACAGATTTGTGTTCAATTTGAAATGAAACCCTTTCTATCTTTATTTTGTCTCAGGTCAAACAAGAAGTGGAGAAAATGCCCAGGAGTCAGAGGAAAGAGAGTATGAAGATCAAATTGAACAACTTCCAGCAGATGAAATCAGACGAGGTCAGTTAAAGACTTAAAGGCACAATATGCAAGTCATATTTCAAAACAATAACACAGGCGAAGCTTGATGACGCTATGAAGGAGGATGTAATTAATATTTTTATTACCTATATCAAAGAACATCATGACTGACTTCAGTCTAGCGCTAGTGTAAGCACTCTCAAAAAACTCCACTTAAAGCTGTCCATACACGGTTTGATGAATAAATCTTACATCATACCTACATCTGCACTTTGTACTTACATTTCTGGGGTCATATATGGTTCGAAAACATGAGTCCATTCATAAAAATGGAATTTACTCTGTAGCGCGGAATGCCACGGAATTCGGCAATTTTCGGATTAATAAAAGAAGGTCTGTCACTTAATTTGAATCGTGATATGAACTAGTGTATGAGAATATTAAAATGCAAAAATATGAATCCCGCATGTTCCGCTATCCTCGGTATGTATGAATGGCGGAGACACGGTTTTGTGAACACGTGAACTCATCTCACTACATGAACACAAACTTACAGGCTGCGAGAGTCATTCATGACAATTTTACTAGCATCATATCATGCTGTATACACAGAAATATATTACTCTTGTATTACTTTTGTACAATATAATGTACGTCTTTATATATTCCATTTAAACAATTAAATGATTTAAAAAAATTATTACAACCACATTAACCATTTTAGTTTCCATAGTTTCTACAAGCGGAAACTGAGAATAGAGTGGATATTACATCATTGATGGGCGACAATGACCAGGGACGAGTCATTATTTCAAATTGGAATTTCTCTATATTAATAAAACAAGAAGCCGTGGTTTACAGTGAATTTATAACAGCTGAGGGGCGTTGTTAGGCACGACGCAGTTATAAATTCACTGTAAACCATGGCTTCACAGAGCTTATTGCTTTTATAAAATGCTTATTCCATATACTTAGTAAGGTTTCACAAAATAAAACGTTAACTAAAGTGTAATATTAATAAAAACATTATTCTTCCACCAAACAATGTAGTTCCTCAGAAACTGTTGAGGTTGCAACAAAGTGGTTGCCGAGCAACACACAAATGTAAACAAAGGTGTATGTTACTTTGTAATTTACAACAACTTCGAACGCAGCTCAGCCAATCAGAATCAAGGACCGGAACTATAGACCAATTTTGTGTAGACGTCACAGTTCCGTCACTCACAACTGCGAGAAAAACACTGCTAACAAGTGGAGGGAAACGGGAAAAATCCATGGAATAAGAGATCAAATGTACTGTTGTGACTTTGGATGTCAGAATCGGAATGCAAATCATTTTTCTAGAATACTGTGGTCAAAAACGCCATTCGAAGCTAAACGCAGATGTTTAGACAGACTAATGAATGAAACCTGCTATGATTAATCTACTTTTAAAGCATAAATTTGATTTAAACAGTTGGTTTACGTAATATTCACATGTGCAGTTCACAGGGAATATATTATATTAGCCCTACAGTTACAGCATGAAATACTATTTAAACCTATAACATTCTCACAATTCTTTTTTGAGACTTTTTTTCTCTCAAATGCAACGTTATATCTCGTATTTCAGACGTTATAACTCGATTTAACTCAACAAAAGCGAGTTTGTCCATTCCGAGGGGGAAAAAAAGCAAGACGTGTGAGATGTAAACTCAAGAAAGAGAATGACGAGTTGATTTTTCTAATCAGAATTGTGAGATATAATCTCGGAATTGTGAGAATAAAGTCAGAATTTTGAAATATAAACTCAAATTTACCTTATTTATTCTTTAATTCCCTGGTTTTCATAGACCGCCACTTGAAACTGTCATTTTCTGCCACCAGAGATAGGTCTATCTGTTTTATAAAAAATCCTTGGGAACTTTTGGGATAACGTAAATGCACAGTTTGATCTATTTCATGCAGTCAAGTAGTTTTTGGATAATTTATTACGAAAATCTTACATATTGTGCCTTTAAAGCTGCGTGTACAACCGTGTGTATCGTGGAAAGCGCTGCACAAAAACTGAACTGTTCAAAGGTTTGTGTGTTTTTGTTCCTGACTCGTCTCTGTGCAGGAAGAGAAGTTCCTGGCAGATCAGAGAGATTATCTGGACTCGACTCTGAAGAGCATCATCGCTCAAAACAAGCGGGAAATCTCTGAGACGGAGCGTCAGTGTCTCATCAAAAAACAAGCTCTACTTAGAGGTATAAATGCACTCAGACCAGAGCATCCTTACCAAAACAGGTTTTACTGCATGCATGCTTACAAGCCGAACGCTGCTGTCGTCTGTCAGATCGAGAGGCCACTGTCTGGGACCTGGAGGAGAAGAGCTTGCACGAGAGAAACCAGCTCCTCAAACAGCAGCTGAAGGACCAGTACTTCCTGCAGAGACACCAGCTCCTCAAGAAACACGAGAAGGTCTGGAAGAATCCTTCCTTCTCCGCTCAGATGCTGCTGGTGCCAATCTGAGAGATCTGTGAAAAATGACATAAAAAAATTGTGTTGTCCAAGCATGAATAGCTTGTGTAAAGTAATATAAATTATTAATGTATATTAATTTAGAAACACTTTTTTTTAGATTCTCTGCTCAGAATTATTTAAGTTAAAAATGACTGAATTTGTTTGCATTATATAGTCATATTTGATTTGTAAATATATTAATTTCAATGACTCATTTAAACTAGTCTGAAAGATTTATCGAGTCAGTTTATTTATTATTGCTGTACTGACCCGTGTCTGTGTGTGCTGTCACAGGAGTGGGAGCAGATGCAGTGCTATAACCAGCGTATGATCGAGCTCCTCAAGGCCCGACAGCAGCAGGAGAAGAACAGGCTGCCCAAGATCCAGCGCAGCGAGGCCAAAACACGCATGGCCATGTTCAAGAAGAGCCTGCGGATCAACTCCAACGGAAGCTCTGCAGAAGACCGCGAGAAGACCAAGCAGGTAAAGCGTGGCTCTCTGATGGCCTGTGTGTGTCCTGTCCTCCTCTCAGAGACCCTCATCTCTCTCTGTCTCTCTCTGGCGGTCAGTTCTCCAGGCAGGAGGAGAGGAGGCAGAAGGCCGAGCGATTACACCAGCAGCAGAAACACGAGAACCAGATGAGAGCGAAGATCAGCGAGTGCGAGGGAAACACCAGAGAACTGCAGCAGCTGCAGGTGAGCAAAACTCTTCATGCTGTCTTTTTAATAGACGTTCACACTTGTGTAGAACACAAGATGATTTTTTTTTTTGCTCATCCGGTTTTGTTTGGACCATGCAGCTCTGGGGAGAGTGGATATTCTTGTATTTTTTTAGGAGCACTTGTACATGCATTTACACTGCACTTAGAGATATGATACTTTTAAATATGAATCTCAGATTGCCAGCAGGTGGCGGCAAACCACTGTCCTAATGAGCGAGTCAAAACGACTGATTCATTCAGGAACGAAGCAAGAAATTTCATTTATTTAATCAGGGACAATGCACATTAATAGTACATACAGTATGTAAAGTGCACCAGATTTAGCCAACACTGGCTAATTTTCATCAGTAGTCCCTGAATCCTGGGTGAGTGAATCATATCGGCAGATATGTTCAAACACGCAAATTAATTCAGTAACAAACCATTTTCTTTAGTGAAATAGAGCTAAAAAAGACTATTATCTCTACGATTTAAGTCACTTAGTATTAACTTCTTATTTAGTGTTATTGGTGTTTAGTGTTATGTGATATTTCAGTTTTTCTTTTTTAATAAATCTCCGAAAATGTCAACAATTCTGTGTTTTTCTGTCAATATGGGGTGCTGTGTGTACATTAATGAGAAAAAAAATGAACTTAAATGATTTTAGCAAATGGCTGCAATATAACAGAGTGAAAAATTTAAGGGGGTCTGAATACTTTCCGTACACACTGTATATGAAATACTTATTTTCCAAAACTTGTTTTACTCTAAATCTGCTAGAAAATCAAAGCCATAAACCTAAAGAAGTCGTGTTCCAAATTTGAGGTTGATATCACAAAAAATTTGCTTTTAGTAAGATTTTGTTTGGCCGCAGTACCGAACGTTTCCACTAGGTGGAATTTGTTTGCTTTTTGTTTCCAATGTTTACAAATGATCATACAGTATATCTTTAGAAAGGGAACAGCACATACCAGTATAAACATAAATATCTATCAATACAGTATACATCACACCACTAAACATGCCTCATTATTTTCAAATTCACTTTCAAATTCGGAAACCTGTCAAACATGTCGTCTCAGTGTAAAAGGAAAGCCAAAGCATAGAGAGAAAGCTGTGTCTGTGTTAGTGTGGCCGCAGCCTGATCTGTGTGATGTCTCCTGCAGAATGAGAAATGTCACCTGCTGATAGAAAACGAGACGCAGCGTCTGAAGTCTCTGGACGAGCAGCACAACCAGCAGCTGAAGGAGTGGAGGGAACACCTCAAGCCCAGGAAGCAGGTCTGTGCTGCACCATATACCCACATTAATTACACACTGCGGTTCAAACGTTTGGGGTGGTAAGACTCACCAAGACTGCATTTGATCAAAACACAGAGAAAAAGTTCTGTTGTTAAATATTACAATTTCAAACACTGTTTTTTATTTTAATATTAGGCCTGTCAGGTTTTTGCGGTTATTTGAGAGATCCACAATAATTGTACAGTTTACATTTCAATCACATTTTGCCATTCAAACAATAACAGTTTAAAAGTGTGTTGTGTAAATGTTGCTGCGGTCTCATTTTCCTGGAGGAGAGTCAGATTTCAGCATCACACCAGTCAGTTATTGCTGTTTTTGTCAGTTATTGCTGTAAATTAATTGCTGTAAGATTATACAAATTTTATTTTAAAAATAACTCAACACACAGCCATTAATGTCTAAACCGCTGGCCACAAAAGTGAGTACACCCCTCACATTTTTGTAAATATTTTATATCTTTTCATGTGACAACACTGAAGAAATGACACTCTGCTACAATGTAAAGTAGCGAGTGTACAGCTTGTATAACAGTGTAAATTTGCTGTCCCCTCAAAATAACTCAACACACAGCCATTGATATCTAAATCGCTGGCCACAAAAGTGAGTACACCCCTTAGTGAAAATGTCCAAATTGGGCCCAATTAGCCATTTTCTCTCCCCGGTGTCATGTGACTTGTTAGTGATACAAGGTCTCAGGTGTGAATGGGGAGCAGGTGTGTTCAATTTGGTGTTATCACTCTCACTCTCTCATACTGGTCACTGGAAGTTCAACATGGCCTACATTTCACTGCTGGTTATACCCTGTATAATTGTGTATGTGACAAATAAAAAAATCTTGAATGGCACCTCATGGCAAAGAACTCTCTGAGGATCTGAAAGAAAGAATTGTTGCTCTACATAAAGATGGCGTAGGCTATAAGAAGATTGCCAAGACCCTGAAACTGAGCTGCAGCACGGTGGCCAAGACCATACAGCGGTTTAACAGGACAGGTTCCACTCAGAACAGGCCTCGCCATGGTCGACCAAAGAAGTTGAGTGCACGTGCTCAGCGTCATATCCAGAGGTTGTGTTTGGGAAATAGATGTATGAGTGCTGCCAGCATTGCTGCAGAGGTTGAAGGGGTGGGGGGTCAGCCTGTCAGTGCTCAGACCATACGCAGCACACTGCTACAAATTGGTCTGCATGGCTGTCGTCCCAGAAGGAAGCCTCTTCTAAAGATGATGCACAAGAAAGCCCGCAAACAGTTTGCTGAAGACAAGCAGACTAAGGACATGGATTACTGGAACCATGTCCTGTGGTCTGATGAGACCAAGATAAACTTATTTGGTTCATATGGTGTCAAGCGTGTGTGATGGCAACCAGGTGAGGAGTACAAAGACGAGTGTGTCTTGCCTACAGTCAAGCATGGTGGTGGGAGTGTCATGGTCTGGGGCTGCATGAGTGCTGCCGGCACTGAGGGGCTACAGTTCATTGAGTGAACCATGAATGCCAACATGTACTGTGACGTACTGAAGCAGAGACTGGGCCGCAGGGTAGTATTCCAACATGATAACGACCCCAAACACACCTCCAAGATGTCCACTGCCTTGCTAAAGAAGCTGAGGGTAAAGGTGATGGACTGGTCAAGCATGTCTCCAGATATATATATATATATATTCAGAATTTTATATAATCAAATTAATTAAATTTAATCTAAAAACTGATGTATTGGA
This sequence comes from Barbus barbus, assembly GCF_936440315.1. Lineage (NCBI taxonomy): Eukaryota > Metazoa > Chordata > Actinopteri > Cypriniformes > Cyprinidae > Barbus > Barbus barbus. The sequence goes on along the minus strand of NC_136714.1, from coordinate 1,177,577 downwards.
CTGACAATGTAATTGTATAAAACACAAAATAAATGTTCTATCACAATTATTTGTTTGAAAATGAATCGTCAGCACAAAATTCATGATCCTGACAGGCCTATTTAATATCTGTTAAACCAATTTATTTCTGTGATCAAAGCTGAATCTCAGCGTCAGTGTCACATGATCTTCAGAAATCATTCTAATATACTGATTTACTGCTCAAGAAACATTTCTGATTATTATCAATGTTGAAAACCGTTGTGCCACCCAGTATTTTTGTGGAATCCGTGATTCATGTTATTTTTCAGGATTCAAAGATGTACAGAAAGTTGAAAAGAACAGCATTTATTTGAAAAAAATAAATAAAAATGTAACATTATAAATGTCTTTACTGTCGCTTTTGATAAATTCCATTGCTAAAAAAAGTTAATTAAAAAAAAATACAAATAAATCTTTCTGATCTCAGACTTTTGAACACAAGTATATATATTCACATTTGATCACACAATTAAGCACACTTCTCAAATTCTCATTACTGTTATGTTTCTGTATATATATTTTTCCCCCATTTATTCTCATTAGATTTTCTCATTTTAATTTATAGTAATTTTCCTCACAATATTAAATTGCTGCATTTATTATTCTAATATAAAGGCATATATTAAAGCAATACATCACCTTGTACAATGATATAAAAACATTGCTGTTTAAATAATATTGCTTTTACAGTAATGAGAGGGAACATGTTACTGGCTGATGTGAACAACTCTCCTGGCTTTTGAGGTTAAAGTCTGATGTGTTTCCTCTCTCAGGTTCTGGAGGAAGAACTGAACCTGAGGAAGAAAGAGCAGGAGCTTTTCTTCAAGATGAGTGAAGATTCCCAATGCCAGAACATCGGCTCACCAACCAAACTCACAAAGTTCGTCCCGTACATCGATTCGTCCTCCACATGAGGCACAGACAGATTCCTCTCTAAATGCACAAGAGTCAGTGAGTGCAGTTTAAATTACATCACGCTGAAGCCAAAGAAACATTCAACTAATACCGAGAACACAGATCTCTTTACAGTACACTCACCAGAAACCACTTTCACCTTCATTCATTTAATAGTGACCAACAGAGATGATGCATTCATTTAAACGCAGGGATTTTATTCTGGTGAGTAAGAAAGGTTGAACTGCGTCACTAGACCAACAGACTCGCTCGCCTTCGTTTATTTAAAAGCTACTGTTGAAATTTTATCTTCAAGTTTGCAAAAATTGCATTGCCAAATATATTGTACAAACCTTGCATATCCTTATATATTTGTATTTTTTCTATGATCATTTAATATATATATAAATTTGCAACTTATCACTTTTCTTTTATAACCAGTTTCCTTGTGCAAATGTTTAAATGCTGAAAAAATTAATTTGTTTTAAATTTTTGAACTGCCGCACAAGTTTTTCTTTACTAAAGTGAACAAGTATACGTTTTAATTGGTACATTAAGTTATTTTACCGAATGTTCGTTGTTTTATGTTTTAGACAGCAACTGATTTGCCACTTTTATTATTCAGCAATGTTCAGCAGAATGTGAGTTATTGACCGTCTCTGGCACATTTACTGTAAAAGCACCACACTGGACCAGACGAGAGCGATGAGAGTTCACGGCTTCAGAAATGTGTTTTCTTGAGTTTATCATTTGTTATATGTTGCTGTCTAAAGCACTGTCACCTAACCAAAGTGCAATATGTTGTTGTGTTCCGATTTTATACATGTATTGTTTTACAACGACTTCCATTCTTTAGCCATTTGAAGGATTTCGATTTACAAACCAATGCCTGAAGCCTGAAGGTACGAGGATTTTACATCTTTTTGTTTTTTTATGTCTGTGCCGCTCGATGTCGATCGTCGCTTTCTGAGTCTGTAACTGTGTAACCAAAGGTTCAGTGTGGATGATTGTTGTCCTACAAGAGTATCTATAATAAATGAGATGTTTATTATTCATCCGTTCTTTTGGTTTTGATCATTTTCTTTGAGGACTTATGGAATTGCTGTTTTAGTTCAAAACAGGAAAATTGTGTCCTCGATTGCTCACCCTCATGTTGATCCAAAGCTGAACGAGTTTCTATCTTCTGCTGAACAATAAAATATATTTTGAAGAAGCAGTTGACTTGATGTTTGTTCTTCTGTTGAACACAAGATATTTTAATGAATGTTGACGGTAGCCGTTGACTTTGCAGTGAAAAAATACTATGGAAGTCGATGGCTACCGTCAACATTCATTAAAATATCTTGTGTTCAACAGAAGAACAAACATCATACAGGTTTGTATCAACAAGAGGGTGAATCAATTATGGCAATTGACTTTAATTTATTAATTTTTTTGCCAGATTTAATAAAGTCTCAATTCCACCTGTGGTATATTTGAAGAAAACGTAGCGCCACCTACAGTTCAAAGTAAGTGAGTTTGATTTTATGCTTTTTTTAATCTCACTTTATTCAACATAGTTCTGATCCACAAATTTGATTTAATTGAAAGTTAATTATGAATGAAAGCACTGTCTGTATTACTGTTTTTGTTACTTTTAGTTGCTGGTGTCCTGTAGCACAGGAAACACTTCATTTGTGCTCAAAATGAGCCTGAAATGCAAAATAAAAAGCCTAATTTAGAGAAAGTAAAGATCAACTTCCAAAAGCACAAACATAGAAATGAATAATATTTGAAAAAGCTAGTTAGTGTGATTTTTGATCAGTTGTATTAAAACCATTTAGGGTCAATTTGACCCACATATATCATCATAATCATCATTTAAATATTCCCGCTTTACATTTATGAAATCTGGTCATATTGTGGCTGCGGTGTCAGTCAAGAGTTACTCAATATTATTTACAGAAGCTTTTTCTAAAAATCAATATGACCCTCTCACACAGCTGTGATTCATCTGAAACCACAAAGAAAACTCTTCCTGGTGTCATATTACTCAATGAAAAAATAAATTAATAAATAAACTCAAAGTCTGCTCCCCTTTCTGAGCTCTGCTGCTCTCTGCTGGCCATTCATCACTGCTCAACAAAAACAACCGCTGGAAAATATGACTCTTTAACCTTTAAGCAGGAATTCAAACCAGATGTATTCATAATTTCATATTTTGATCCTGCTATTTAACCAAATATCATTATTTAGAAAGTTGTGTTTTCAGATGCATCAGTGAAGTAGGCAGAATTTTATTTTTGGTCAGGCCTGGGCAAAAGTGAGCGGCCACCAGTAACTAATGGATGAGTTGGGCTCAATGTTCAGGTCATTTCAGTCTTCTTTTCTTTGATCCTATTGGAAATTGTCTGGAGCACAAAAGCAGTCATAAGTAGCAAGGTTTGGAGCCATAGCCAAAAATACATTGCATTAAAAATTATGTTTCCATAAATTCTATAAGGAAATAAATTAACCAGAAACCTCAAGAAAGACAATTGTATAAATGGAGGACAAAAAAAGTGTACTGTTTAACTCTCACTTTCAGTTTAATACCAGTATAAATGAAATTGCTCAAAATAATAATAACAATAACATTTTGACTATTTGAAATGTTTATTTGATTTACATTAAGAAAAAGTTAAGTCAAAACCTGAAATACTACGAACAAAACATCACAGAAATGCTTAAAAATTACAAACCAACAGGTTACCCATGTCATCTTGCCTTTGTTCCTTTTTATCTGATTTGAGTTTCAACTTTTTTTTTCATACTTGTAGCATTTACCCTCTTCTCTCTATTATCCTTCATATTATTTTTTTCTCAATCTTTTTTTTTTTTTTTGCAAAACTTCTCAACTTCAAAAACACCTTCCATTATCCTTTCCAAACTCAGGCACTTGCATTTGTTGCACATTTTTTAATAGATGGAGTGCTTTTATGAATGCATTTCATAGCAACTAGGAGCAGATGACCATAGAGCAAAATGAGCATATTTTCAGTGCTCCTGGTATTGTCAGATCAGACTGGGCACATACTTAACACTGTTTTCTGATAAATGAATGGAAAACAAAACGGTCAAAAAAGACAAGAAATATTTCAGTAACATAATAAACCACATTTTCAAATGTAGTGTTAAAAATAAACATGTTTATCAAATGTATGCTTGAAACCAGTCAAGCATGAATGTTAAAACATTTGACAATGATTGTAAAATATCTAAGCACCTTTGTAAGTGATATGAAAATACTTTGTTTGGGCAATACTGACATAATATCATGGCTGATCTGAGGTATTCTGTTATTCGCTAATGTATGATTGGTACTGCAAAAGGGGCTGCTTTTTTAAATCAATGTTTGCTAGAACTTTCCTGTGACGGAAATCATCTGTGAAAATTAAACTAGAAATGGGTGCCACTGTTCTGTAAACCTTAAGGCCATGTGTTTGTTTCCCGTTTCTCGTCGTTCCACACCTTCCCTTTACTCATCAGTTCTGCAGTGTAGACTTCTACGCAAAGTCTATTAAAAAATTATGTAGATAAATAAACAACATGATTTGTAGAGTCTTGTAGTGTTAGAACAAGAAAGCAGACCAATTTCTGTAAACTAAAAGCTTCGAAATGGAAATCTAGCATTAGGAAGCTAGTTTAACAAGTCCTCCAGGCTTTGCCATGTAAGCTCAAGCCTTCTACTTGTACAGATTCATAGTGTGCGTAATATTGAATCTGCTGATAGACACTGCTCAGACATCACATTTTGCATAATCTACGGCAAAAGCACAGAGCGCTGTGCATATTATATTGAGGCACAATATCATGGAGGCTGCAAAAAGTCATTAATATATTGCTAGTCACTTAAACCTTCAGCGATACATATAAGGTTGGATTAATATAAGAATAGGCAAGAGCCTTGATGTTCAGTGCTAACATATGAAAGCACACATGATTTTCCCCAAAAGGGAAAAGAGATACAAAAAAGCAAGCAAACAAATTATTATGGCCTATTTGAACTTGCAAAGGATGGAATGTCATTTAAAAATAAAAAGGTACCCATAAATAAAGCATAAAGGTTAATTAAATAAGTTTACTTTAGGCAGCCGTGTCAAGAGTACCTAAGGTTTCTTGGTAAGGTAATTGGAAGGGATCCAGCCCTCCATCACTGGCCCATCGCTCACATATTTACAAAACCACCAGCCGCTGCCACTTCGCTCCAGAACTTCGAAAACAGCGCCCTCTTTAAAGCCAGGCGTCTGCTCGTCTCCTTCAAAGTCCGCCACAGCTAAGAACAGCTCCTCCTTGGCAGGCTCCTTGATAAGAGGTGGGAGTTTGTCTTTCGGAGGCCCTGGCTTTTCTGTCTTAACGGGGGGCTTTGGTGGCACGGGTATTTTGGCCTTGGGCTCCTCCTTCTCCTTTGGCTTCGTTTTGGGTGGTGGGGGTCTGCTCTGAGGGGGGACGGCCGGCTTGGCTTCTGGCAAGTCTTTTTTGGGAGCTTTGGTGTCTGGCTCAGAACTCTTCTTTGGTGGAGGAGGTCTTCTAGGAGCCACAGAAGGCCTCTGGGGAAGCTCTTTTGGTGCTGTTGTTGGTGGTGGTGGTTTAGTTGTTTCTGATGGGTCATGGCCGTTTTGTTGTTTATTGGGGGATTTTGACTCTTCGTTTGTTCTGCCATTATTCGGGGGAGTATCGCTCTGCTGGTTGGGATCACTCGAGTTGCCGCTGAGCTCTGGAGGTTTAGATGGACGAAGCTTACTCCGAAGGTTTGTGATGTCCAGCTCATTCTTGGCCACTGGCTCTGGTTTGGCTGCAGGGGCGGGCTTTGGTCTGACCACTGGTTTCGGCTTGAGGAACGGAGCTGGGCTGGCCAAATCCGGCTTCTCTTCTGGCAAATCTGCTTTGGGTTTGGGAGGCTGCTTCGCCACATGCTTTAGGTTTATCTTTTTCACCTCCTTGGCCAAGATGTTGTGGCCACACTCCAAGCCCATCTCATTGCGCAGGTGGAGTTGCTTGTTCTTCTCCTCCTTCTTTATCTCTGGGGGTTTGTCTGGTTTGACAGGAGCTGCTTTTGGAGTCACCAATGGGATGATGACCCCTGGGGCTGGTGGTTTGGGTGGGAGAGGTTTAGAAAGGTCTGCTTTGGGTTTGTCCTCCAGTTCCAGGCTCTTGTTGATGGATTCTCTCCTTGGCGGTAAAGCTGGCTTCTCTTCAGCTGTGGGGGAGGATGGAGGAGGAGCTAAGGGCCCTGAAAAATGAGAGCTGCCTTTAACTGCATTGGGCTTCCATTCTCTCAGCTTGGAACGGGTGGAGAAATCAGAGTTGGATGAAGGTTCGTCTGGTAGAGGTTTGGACCAACTATTCTCAGAGTTGGTATTATTGCTTGAGGTATCATCAAGCTTCAGTTGACCCATCTCACCAAGAAGTGGGGCCAAAAAGTTAGGCCTAGAGGCATTGCTGGTTTTCTTGTATTTATCAATGAATGTGATTGGAGCCCAACCTTCTTTATCATCGATCTGAATGTACCACCAGCCACTAGAGTTCTTCTCAATGACCTGGGAGTACAAGATGCGAGGTAAATGTCGAGATGCATGTGGAATATCCAGATGTGTTCAAAATAGTCAAAAATGAAAGCCGAAGTTTTGTCTGCTGTTATACTCACTTCAACTTTCAATCCTGCCTGGAAGCTAATGCCATCTGGGATGGTCGTCTGAAAGTCAGCTATGGTGTAATACTCCTCCTCTACTTGTGGGGGCACTGGAGGTTTGGGCAGATTCACTCCTCGTGGCTAGAATAAGAGAGGCCAAGAGTTAGGATGTCAAAATCTTGGGTGCTTCTCAATCCTCTAATTGTTTCTTCCTCGTTTCTCTATCCTCCAATCAATCAAACTCAGCCATCTTGAAGGGCATCTCAATTCTCTAAATCAGGGGCTCTAAACTCTGGCTTCAAGGTCCACTTTCCTGCAGAGCTTAGCTCCAACCCTAATCGAACACACCTGAACAAGCTTCAGGATTACTAGAAAGTCACTGGCAGCCGAGTTTGATCAAGTTTGGAGCCAAACTCCACAGGAAAGTACTTGACGAAATAAAAAATGAGAAGCACCTCCCTGTAGAACCTTGAAGAAAGAAAGAATTATAAATATTTGAGATGCAATTGTAAATGATCACACCCTTACTATTGTAAGATCCCGGCGTGGTGGAGGTCTCTGTCGCGCTCCTGCTTCTGCAGAAGAGAAAAGGGCAGAATTTAGAGGACCACAATCTTTTGGCTGTTACTGTTAGGGCTTGCCAATGTAGATCATCTGCATATTTATTTAATGCTGGATACCTTTCCTGATGCAACCCAGGACTGAGAGTGCACTACAATCAAGCATGTAAATGGGGCTAATCAGGCCATTATATTTTTTGAATGACACAACTAGGGATGCATAAGTAATATTTTTACCTCAGCTTCACTTTGGTGCCCTGATAACTTTTTTGGGGATTATTTAGCAATAATGACTGCCTATTTGAGAAATCTTTAGTTCAGTAACCAGAGCCTAAAATTAACACTCACCAAGCACCAAATGTGAGTAAAAATAGTTGTTGGCGAGTGTGTTAAACTGTGCCAATCACCAGTTGGCCAGTAACATTCTTATGAATTCCAGTGCAATGTTTACAGCATAACCGAGGAAACACTGTATCACTGCTGTTTCATGAGCGCCACCTAGTGTCAGAGAGGGAATTTGCGTTCTCATGCAGCATTTTTTCACAAAGCTAAATTCAGACCTATTCATAAATGACACTAATTTTTGCTTACTGCGCTTGCTTTCTGGAAATGGTGAAAATCGGTCACGCTGGTTTTCCTTGTTGGCATTCTGCTGTTTGCAAGCCACATCTAGGTCATTAGTGCTGGCATGACCTGGACCGCCTGCAGCCATCTTCTGACTGAGGATATCAGCCTTCTTCAGATAGGACGCCGGGGCCCAGCCCTCTTTTCCTTGGTATCTATGGGGGTAAAGGTGACAATGCTCTAAGAAAATGCCTGTTAAGTATTTTTCTGAGGACATTTGCCTTTGATTTTACCTGATCTTCCACCAGCCTTCCAAGTTTTTCTGAATGACCTCAACAGTCATGCCTCTCTCCAAATCTATTTCATCTTGATCACGTGCAGAATATGGATAGATCACAGTGTACTTTTCCTCTGAGGATACGAAAGGGATATTTGAAAAGTTAAGTGCCGTTCATGAATAACGTCCAACCACTACAGCCCATTTACCACTTATGTTTTCTTTAGAAAACGCACAAAAATGTATACAAATACAATAATGTTCCACTATAGCTTGACAACCAGAAAATGTCCAATTGCTTGAAAAAACAAAAAAACAAAATTACATAAATTTTAGAAGATTCATTGAGCTTATAATGCTTTCATTGTTTTGCCAAAATAGTTGAAAATATGCAGTGGTAAATTGGTAGTTTCACATTTTTCACTTATTTTACAGTAAATGGCTGCTTGTAATCTGCATTTCCTCTCTGTTTTGAGTTTTCTGATGAATAGCAGATGAAGGAGGGTGGGGAGGATCTGATCAGAGACTCAAAGTATTGACAGCATAAGCACATCTGCTGGGAAGACTGATTATTTTCACATGCTACCAACAAAATCACAATCTAAACATGGCATGACCACACCAAGTTTGATAGTTTCTCTCTAATCATAGATACTATTTTTTGTTTTTATTTCTTCACAGCTTTTCATACTTCCTATCTATGATCTCATATATTTTGGTCGTTCTGTACAAAACTGAACAAAATAAACGCAGAGTGAAACTGTGGTATGTTAATTATATCAGAAATAAATCGGAATGACCCATACTTTAACAGAGTCAACAAGCTATATGTTATAAGGTATTAATTTGAGCTACATGTCAAAGTTTAATATTTGGACTTAAGGATATGAACATCTAACATGCATGAGCAAAAGTAATATTATGCATTGAGTAATATGGTAATATTATTTCATGAATATTATTAATGAAAGTTATTTATGAAGCGTTCTGTGAATGTCCTTGCATGATTATGTAAACATACTGGTGATTTAAACCAGTTAATTAAAACAAACTGTGCAAAAGAATCAGTTCACAGAAAAGAATAGGATTTCCCTGCTCGCCTGAGGCTCTGGATTACAGGTAATGATGTTATAAATAATGTTCTTGCACAGACCGATCGTTTCGCTTCATAAGACCTCAATATATCGCCAGGTACAGTATTAATTATATATCGTCGGGTATTCATTTTGTGTTGCCTCTATATGTTTTTTTTATTCTCAAAGATGGACCGCCACTGACTTGGATTTTATGAATCACCAAGCACCACTGATTCAGCTAAACATGTTCTTTACTGTTCTACTAAAGAAAGTCACCTACATCCAGGATGGCCTGAGGGTGAGTAAATTAACAGCAAATGTTCATTTTTGGGTTAACTATCCCTTTAGTTTGTTTAAATTGTGATTGTGTTTGACATTTATATTTACAGAGTTTTCATGACAAGTCATGCATCAATCAACACCATGTAATTCACAGAGGCATGAGTTATTTCATGTGCCTCGGCAATTCCTTTTGCAAACCAGAAATTAAAAGTAAAATGAAAGTTGTTTAAAAAAAACAAATGGCACCATTGTTACAATTCCCTGATTCATGCTGTGGTCAGTTCTACAAGACTTACAGGTTGCAGCGCATGCACCACATGCAGGGGTCACACATGCATGCGTCACAATAGAGGGATAAAGTGCTGTGCTCTCCACCTTGGCCAAAGCCTGTGCTGAACAGATCCCCTAAAGTACGCCGGCGACCAACGTGCCTCGGCAGAGACCAGAATCTCCGGCACACTCCAGCAGAGAGCAAGCAGACACATGTGAAAACCTTCAGGTCACATCTCTTTATACTGGATATGATGGTCTACCAAATATCTACTCTTTGCCATATAGTGCAGAACTGAACTCGCATTTGAAGAACTGACTCTAACCTTCCCATCTCTCTTTCTGAGTAACATCTGAGCAATACTGTCTTTCTAAAACCTCCGGTGAAGTGTGCAATTTTTGTGCTACTAAACAAAACTGCAAAAACAGGCTTATTTGTACTTATGTGATGCTAGGGAGTTAAAATGTTCTGCATGTTTTCTGCCTGGTGTGTTCTTGTTAGGGTGTTTGCTTATTAACCCAATTAACGCTGAGTCTTTATGGCTCAGCAAGGTTCACCGTATACTGTATTTTTCACACAAAAATGTCAGATTTCTCATCATCTTCATATAATGTAAGTGTACAGGACATGGGAATTAATTTTAATTTCAAGTAATTAAACTGATTTTCGGAGCTTATTAGCAGATATTTGTTCCACTTTCATTTTGACCAGTTTCTCAGAAAACAAGACTTCTCAAGTCAATGTATCTTGATTTAATAATCTTTAGACATTTGCATTGAAAAACAAGACAAATACTGAGAAAGAACATCACCCTTTGCAGTGTGATCAGAAGGTAGAGTTATGTCAGTTTTCTTTTGTTTGGAAAAAGCACTATTCAAACCCTGAGCTGTTTTTTTTTTTTTTTTTCGTAAAATGAATGAAAAGTAATGGAAATATGTTGGAAGTTGTATTTCCAGACTTTGAAGCATTTGAATTTCAAACAGAGAAATGTTGTGAAAGTGCCACAAAAAGAGTTTAAACTCTTGACAACCCAAGAATGACTGACTTCTAGTTGTCATTCTTATAGTTTCTGGATATTAAACTAGGAATGAGCATTCAAAAACAATTACAAACTTCACCTGTAGAGATCCCAAATCTGAATAAACAGGAGGTTTTTTGTTGTTGCAGACATTTGATTCCAGTAAGACTGATGATGAGGAACATTTGATGACAAGCAGGACTCTTTACCTTCTTCTGCTGGGAGTGAGAAATCATCAGGGTCATCCTGAGCTTCCAGACATGTGGCTGGCACCCAACCCTGAGCGTCCTCAGTGCTGACAAACCACCAACCTGAGAAATCAGACAGATTTTTTTCCAATTTAATCACTATATAATACAAGTTGTGAAAATTGCTTAATATTATCTCTACTTTGGTTCTTCAAAGATACTGCACAAACCACGAGAGCCAACGTTTCATGAGCTGTGCTCGTCAGTGTCAACATGTTTGAGATGAACAATCAAATCAAAGTAGACGGGCCTTACTGTTCAGAGGCCATAAAGTGTGAGATATGAAGTAACTGAAATTAACATTTAATATTTTATAGATGACATGTATATATTAAACAACTGACAGATACTGTATAATCAGGGATGTAAACTAACCTTTGTCTAATTTAGCCTTTTTTGCCTATAGGTTATGATTTATGTGATTTGCTTAATTGGTAATTGTCAATATGATGAGACAAGAAACATTAACAGAGCTGTTTTTGCACATACTATGAATGAAATTAATAAACTAATAATTATTTAGTTTTCCTGGTAGCCTTCAATTCAATCACAAAATGATTCATAAAACATATACATAAAATATAAGTTGACTGACAGATGAAAATAAAAAGCACTGGGGCTTTTCACTGTTTATATGACTCCGCTTGTCTGTGTTTGCATGTTTCAGGGACTTCAGTGCAACTTGCATCATTTAGCCAGCAGGTGGCGACTGTCTTTATGAGTGAGCAATTAAAAAAAATTATAATAATAAATGTGAAAAGGTTAATTGCAGCTTTTTCACTCACAATTCTGTTTTTCCTCAGAACTGCGAGTTTATATCACAGTTCTGATTTATAACATGCGAGTCAAGTCAGAATTGCGAGATATAAACTGGCAATTGCAAGAAAAAAAATGCTAAGTTACGAGATACAAACTCACGTTTGCAAGAAAACAGTCAGAATTGCACGTTTCTATACAGCAATTCTGACTTTATATATGCCGCTGATTTAACAGATTTGGATGAATTATATGGGCTGGATAAATTAATTGGCTGACAGACAGTAACAGCGAAGGCTCCTACCGGACTCGTTCTTCTCGATGACCTCCACCACCTGCCCCACGTACAGACTGATCTCAGAGCTCTCCTGCTTCTCGTAGTCGGTGACGGCCACGTACTGGTCCAGCGGCAGCGGGTCCGCTGAGGACGAGTCTCCTCCTGGAGGGACAGAGGGGACAGCTATGGACAACTCTCCTGGTGTCCCAGCACCACCACAGGAGAAGAAAGAAGCAAACGTGATCGGGAAAGATCAAAGCTGGAAAGCCAGAGTTTTTAGAGCTGAGAGTCTTGCAAGGAAACAAACCCACACCAAATCAGCAACACTGCTAACATGGAATAATTATTAAATGGCTCATTTTAACGGCTTTCTAGACAAAAAATGTCTTGATTATACTGCAAAGCACATTTACTAGAGGCCAAAACAATATAATTGACGGTACGGAGAACACCAGTGCAGTGCATGAAGATTAGTTTGGTGATTCGTACAAAATCATTGAAGCAGATACTACCTGTGCTTCTGCTGAACTGATTTGCCCATTTCTGTGAATGATTTCATGAAGTTCTCTCAAAAACATCTAATATGCACATCTTATGTGTTTGTTTACACATTAAAGTGATATTACACCCAAAAAGGGTGTTTCCCTTATTTACTCACACTCATGTCGTACCAAACCCAAAAGACTTTTGTTCATCCTCAAAACACAAATGTGACCCTGGACCACAAAACCAGTCATCAGGGTCATAATATTGCCATTGATGTATGGTTTGTTATGATAGCACAATATTTGGCTGAGATACAACTATTTGAAAATCTGGAATCTGAGGGTGCAAAAAAAATCTAAATATTAAGAAAATCACCTTTAAAGTTGTTCAAATTAAGTTTTGATATATTTACGGTAGGAAATTTACAAAATATCTTCATGGAACATGATCTTAACTAAATATCCTAAAGATTTTTGGCATAAAAGAAAAATGGATAATTTTGATCCATACAATATATTGTTGGCTATTGCTACAAATATACCTGTGCTACTCATGATTTCAGGGTCACAAATTAAGATTTTTAATGACACCTGAGAAACTTCCATCCCTCCATTGACAGTCCATGCGAACAACACTTTGACTATTCAAAAAGTTCATAAAAACATCATTAAATTAATATTCAGAAGAGCTCAAATGTGTGCACTTGCACGTTTGAGCTTCTGTTGACCATATTTTACAAGCACTGTGTATATGCATAGGCCAATGTTTATACGACAATACTTTTTTATTAAATCTGTTCATCGAGTAAAGTGATTGTGTCTCTTTGGAAGACATTTTTATTAACTTTTTGAATCAATGAAGTTTTAGTTGTGTAAACTTGAATGAAAGGTCAGAAATCTCTCAGGTTTCATAAAAAAATATATATTTTTATTTTTTTTTGTAGAATGGAAGAAGAAACAACATAAAGGTGAGTAAATGTAAATCTAATCTAAAGCATCCTGTTTACTGCAGACAAAATTAACCAATTCTAATTATTTTGAAATCATTCACAGATGAAGTGTCATTTCTACTGAATTCAACACAAAAGCTGCACATCGTCTAAAGCATTTACAATTTCTAATGACTAAATAAATCACAGAAATTATTATAAAAATCGTGATTGTAATCACATTTCAGTCACAAGGTTGAAGAGAGCATAATTAATTCATAAGAGCACAGAAAACACCAGTCATGCACTTCAATCAAATGTGTTCCTATATTTTCAGTACTAAAACATTTCAGTACTACATAGAAGCACTACTTTGCATCTCACAAAGCATGTCGAATTATGCACATTTTAACTCCAAATTAGTTTTTGAATGTATTTGTTGTAGGTGCTGCACTCTTATACCTTGTGAAGAAAAAGTAAGCATTAACTGCTGCTTTATTGCTAAAGCACTCCTGCTATACAGGAACACTATTACCATACATACTAGTTGCTAAACTATCTGCTAAAAGGTCCTCCGGTAAACCACCACCACACCGCCATGCACATCACACAGGAACGGAGCACAAAGCTTAGCCCTTGCCCACCTAAGAAACGCCCTGCAGCGGAAGGGCCGCACTTCGAGGGCACACACACAGAGCATGGCTAAGCAAGTATCTGTTACTACCTCTCTTTCGGAAAGAAGTCACTCGCTCCACAATGCCTGATGAGGGAACATGAATGAGAGCAGGAGTGAGGGCGAAGGTGGAAAAGTTCAGGTAACAAAGGAATGAAAGCATCCACAGTAAAGGGTGCGGAATGAAATATTTATGAAGTGCACAGTCAGCAGAGGGCACACTAACCACAGTCAATTACAACTCTCAAATCCAACTGAGGCACGGCACTTTCTCACAAACATCCTTTCCTTACCTGATTTCTTTTTTCCACTGGGTTCCCTGTAAATGAAGATAGGCAAGTTAGACATTCATGCTCTTGGTAACATTTAATTTTTTTCTAAATGTAAAGACAGTTTTAGAACCATGACACGCTACTATTGTTTTATTTCAGTATCATCTATAAACTTATAATTTTTGTTATTATTATTTTTTGCATTTTAAATTTAGTCAAAGTTTTAGTAATTAGTTTGTTTTATATTTGTTTTTTATTTACTTTTTTCTTGTATGTCTATATAGTTTTAAAAATATATTATTTATTATTAATAAAAAAATAAAAAAAAAACACACACACACACACACACACACACACACACACAGGCCACTTTATTAGGTACACCTTGCTAGTACCGGGTTGGACCCCCTTATGCCTTCAGAAATGCCTTAATTCTTCGTGGCACAGATTCAACAAGGTGTTGGAAACATTCCTCAGAGATTTTGGTCCATATTGAGATGATAGCATCACGCAGTTGCTGCAGATTTGTCGGCTGCACATCCATGATGAGAATCTCCCGTTCCACCACATCCCAAAGGTGCTCTATTGGATTGAGATCTGCTGACTGGAGGCCATTTGAGTAAAGTGAACTCATTGTCATGTTCAAGAAACCAGTCTGAGATGATTTGAGCTTTGTGTCATGGTGCATTATCCTGCTGGAAGTAGTCATCAGAAGATGGGTACACTGTAGTCATAAAGGGATGGACATGGTCAGCAACAATACTCAGGTAGCTGTGGCGTTTAAACAATGCTCAATTGGTATTAAGGGGCCCAAAGTGTGCCAAGAAAATATTCCCCACACCATTACACCACCACCACCAGCCTGAACCATTGAGACAAGACAGGATGGATCCATGCTTTCATGTTCTTTACACCAAATTCTGAGTAGGGCTGCCACTAACAATTTAAAAAAATCGGCTAGTCGCGACGAATCGTGACAGCCCTAATTCTGACCTTACCGTCTGAATGTCGCAGCAGAAATCGAGACTCATCAGACCAGGCAACGTTTTTTCAATCTTCTATTGTCCAGTTTTGGTGAGTCTGTGTGAATTGTAGCCTCTGTTTCCTGTTCTTAGCTGACAGGAGCGGCACCCGGTGTGGTCTTCTGCTGCTGTAGCCCATCTGCTTCAGGGTTCGACGTCTTGTGTGTTCAGAGATGGTATTCTGCATACCTTGGTTGTAACGAGTGGTTATTTGAGTTACTGTTGCCTTTCTATCATCTCTAACCAGTCTGCCCATTCTCCTCTGACCTCTGACATCAACAACCATTCCACGTTCAAAGTCACTTAAATCCCCTTTCTTCCCCGTTCTGATGCTCGGTTTGAACTTCAGCAAGTCGTCTTCACCACATCTAGAGTTGCTGCTATGTGATTGGCTGATTAGCAATTTGTGTTACCAAGCAATTGAACAGATGTACCAAATAAAGTGTCTGGTGAGTGTGTGTATATATATATATATATATATATATATATTCAGACTGTAATAGTAGACTGTGTATTAGTATAATTAGTAATATATATATATTTTTTTTGTATTTTATTTGTATTTATTTTTTTCATTTCAGTTAATGTTTATTTTATTTTATTTCAAGCGAACGTGCTGTTATATTATAATATTGCATTTACTTATTATGATTTTAACCATACAATATAAATTGGTGTTTATACATGACAATATTATAAACTGTTTACATTTTTTATTTTTTCAAAAAAAATCCTAATTGTTGATTTGGTGAGCTGTAAAGGCTAGTGGCTATTTATTTAGATTTTTTTATCTATTGATTTATTAATCAACCCCTCAATAAAAATTAAGCCTCATTAAGTTATCGGTGTCACTTTGACTGATTTTGAATGTATGTGTGTGTGTGTGTGTGTGTGTGTGTGTGTGTGTGTGTCATGGAGTGTAAACGTACTCTTTTGGTGGGTTCAGATCTTCAGGACGCGTCTCAAAGAACACACGAACCTCCTCGCATTGGGAAATATACACTGGCAGCTGGATCAGGGCCTGAGGGGAAAATATACATAATTACTGGCTAATGTGACACATTCAGAAGCGGAAGTTGTTGATAAATTAGTCATTCAATTTCAGAAAAAAATATGAAGTTTAAATTATAATCTGTTTCTTCTACACAAATCTAAAAAACATTTTACCGCCTAAATGCTTTCTTTATAGCATAGCATGCAAAAGTCACATAAAAACAGAGACACATTTACACTAAACAGCAACTGGAAGTCATGCATTTCTTTAGTTTTTATTCTCATGATTTGTTTTAACGCAGAACACTCTTAAATGTATAATCAGGAATCTCAACGCTGTGCTTTCATATCAGGGCATGACATGAGGGCAGATGGGCTGTGTGTTACTCTGCACTGATGGCAAGCTGTTTCTGCTTTATCAGCTGCACTTCAGATCCAGTCCCACATCTAGAAATGCTACATGTGCCTCCTGCCTGACAGAAGATGCTTTTTGTCATTATATATTTTGGCAGAGGAGCTTTAATTTAATAAAGCTGAGTGCTGCTTCAGTGTCCTTCAGACGGACGTCCCTCTGAGTTATGACGGCTGACCTGACTGGAATATTAAAATTCACACGCTCGGACGCATCTGCTTAAGGTGCCCTTTTCTAACCTGGCTTTTAAACAGAGCCTGGGCCAATTTTTCACAATTACTCTTGCAATCACACATTTGCCCAATGCTCAATTTTCTAAATGAAAAGGGTTTTGAATGGCAAAAACATGCTTGTTTTATTAAGATACAGGACGAGGCTGATGACCGGTCTAACTCTCAGCTTTAGTTTGCATGGAGATTGGATGGATATGGATCTTATTCATGTCGGTTTCCATGGAGATCACGGATGTGCACAGACTGATGCCCCCCCAGGGTTCAGTACCTGACCTCCTGCTCATTAGCATTCCCTGAAGACACTGGTGTATGGAGGCCAATTATAGTAAATGCACTCTGTTGGGTGGGTGCATTACCTTGATTGTTTTGTGTGTGTGTATGCGGGAGAGAGACAGAGATGAATGTTTGTCTATATCGCCACAGAAGGGCATGCACTATGTTCATAAAAGAACATGTTATTGTTCACTATACAGTACATACTATTTAAATAACACCAAATTCTGCAAGTGGCATCCAGTTGTGTCTTTTAAGTTTAATCCTATGAAGCCTACTATATTATATTTGATATAAGTCTATAAGTGATCAACATGATCAAAACTTGTCTGATTGATAGTACACGTCTGAAAGTAAATGGGTAACATTTTAGATTAGGCAACACTGTTCACTACATTAGCATGCATATTACTAGCATATTGACTGTTTATTAGACTGTGTATTAGTAACAGATATTAATGCATGATTATATTCTAGATCCCTCAATCCAACCCAATATCTAAACACAACTATTATACAATTATCTTACTATCAATAAACAGCAAATTAAGAGTTTAACCATGAATATGTGCTCCCTAATCTAATGTGTTACCAGTAAAGATAAGAATAACTTTTTTACTTGATTATTCATAAATCATTTTTCTTTTGAGGAACGTTTATTTGTTCATCTTTCAACCATCATTGCATTGCATTATATATTTTGCCCCCACAATAACAGATTTGATCATAAAACTAAGCATTTAAATATAATTTCACCATATTACTGTAAGTATAGTGTAGTATACATATTATTGGGAGATATCGAGTCACAACTTTTATTCATATATTTTACGTAAGTATCTGCTATACTGTTAAAAAGATCTCATTGAATTACATTACAAGCATCTTATGTTTGGCCATGAATATTAGAATCTGCACCAAATTGCATATATCTTTGCTCAATTTTGCTCAGTATAACCTCCATATTTTCCTTTATCATACTATATGAGCCATAAAGCCGAATTTATCTCAACAAATCAATTTATACTCAAAAAATAAAAAAACATGTGTCAAACTATTTATGTGTATGTCTGTCTGCATGTTTGTTTGTTCAATAAACCGGTCCATTTCATTAGATTTTTATGACTTCTTTCATATGTCAGGCTTAATGGTTATTTTCATGCAAGACCAAAGAAATTCTTTAAAATAAATAAATATTTTGTGACCAACATGAGAGATGTGCACATTGCATTTGTGGGAAACATCCATGTTTTTGTTTTCCTAACATGTTCACTCTTTAAAATAAATAAATACATAAAATAGAGATTTTTTTTTTTTTTTTAAGTAATTGCTAATATGCCTGATTTTCAAGCCAAAATAACCTCTGGAGTACTATTGGTTTCCATTTACCCAACAAAACAAATCTCTTAACAGCACTTCTGACCTTTCACCTCAATTAATATAGATCTGCTCCAGCATTTAAACATCAGCTGACGCTTATTAACTCACTGCTGTAATGCACATGACTGCCGTATGTAACTGTATCAGGCGGTGGATCACGTGACCTCCACTGTCTGCATGACATCATAAATCAACAACGCTCAGTGAAAATCAATGGCTTGAGCATCATGAAAGATCACCCTGCAGAGTCTAGTCCTCTTTGGACCTCATGGATGCGTTTGTGTGAATGATACATTGAATATTATATTGTGTCTCTCTGTTATAGTGATTTTTATTTTGAAAAGCAAAAATATCAATTTTACTATACAGCATTTTGATATTATTTGGAAACTTGGCTTAATAATCGATTAGCAACTGGACTGAAAGGATAAACCCTGCATCCAAATATGACTACTTAAATACATAGTAGAATGTGCAATGTTGAAAAGACTATGTCTCAATTCATAGTATTCAAATATAGCAAATTCCAGCCATGGGATAAAAAATATAAAAAGGTAATTGCAACTTTTTATATCTGACTTTTTTTCCCCTCTTTTCCCAGAATTGTGAGATATCATACATTATTCTAACATTGTAACATGTGATTGCAAGCATTTATCATGAGAACAAAAGCCAGAACTGGGAGATAAAAAGTCACAATGAACTTTTCTGTTTTTTTCAAAGGTGGAAACTTGAGAAATTTGCCTATTTGTTGCTTCAGTTTACATTTAAACATTTAATGTTAAATTAAGGCTATATTGAAAGTGATCAAAACAAGCCACTGGAATCAGTTATTTGGGGTCCAAATAAAACGGTCCAAAAGAATTCATTAGAATCATTCATAAATCACACTGCAGTGGTTGAACTATAGGTTTATATAGTTTACATATACATTTATGTTTTTGCTGTCATTCTGTATATTTCGTAGCACTAAAGAGGAAATACTGTGAAACAATGAAATGATGTTATTTAAAACAAGCCTACATCCAGTGTAGCATCATGTCTTCTAACCAACACAGGCCAGCACTGATTCATCAGCTGATGATGACACAGCTTGTTTACAGTAGATGTCCGGGAAGTGAGGAGTGCTTTGATTTACTGGAACTGAATTATTACTTTTAGATGTTTTTGGAGAATCTTAGTCAAAAGAGTTGAAATCCTCCTTCACAGATCATGACCGCTCACACAGGCACCCTCAAAAAAAAAAAAAACACTTGAAGCAACATTTTGAAAAGCAGTTTCCTTTAGAAACAGCCCTTTAAAAAGTCAACAAAAAGCCATGATGTGCTGACGAAGGCTAACTCAGCGCAGCTCCAAACCCCTGCCCTAAAGCAGACATTGTGCTGCCAAGTGCGGATTCCTGGCTTGTTTCCCCTCTTAACCCTTCCACCAAAAGCCTGACAGTTACTTAAGACGGAACAGTCTTTTATGTTAAGGAAATTCAATTCACAGCGCAGACCACCATAGAAAAACTGGCTTGAAGCAGTAGAATTTATACATGATCTCTCTGAAGTTAACCTGCTTCTGCTTCCCACTCTCAAGTTCTTATAAAAGCTGAGTTTGCTGAAGGTACATTATCATTTCAAAAGGATTTTTTTTTTTTAAAGATACTTTTATTCATCAAGGTTGCATTCAATATATAAAAAAACGACAGTAAAGACTTTTTAAATGCTACGAAATATTTCTATTTCAGAAAAATGCTGTTCTTGCAAACATTTTTGTTCATCAAAGAATCCTGAAACATGACACTGTATTGAGGCTTCCACATTTGTGACCCTGGACCACAAAACCAGTCAAGGGTCAATTTTTCAAAATTGAGATCTCTACATCACATGAAAGCTGAATAAATCATATTTCCATTGATGTATGGTTTGTTAGGACAGGACAATATTTGTCTGAGATACAACTATTAGAAAATCTGGAATCTGAGGGTGCAAAAAAATCTAAATATTGAGAAAATCTCCTTTAAAGTTGTTCAAATGAAGTTCTTAGCAATGCATATTACTAATCAAAAATGAAGTTTTGATATATTTACAGCAGGAAATTCACTAAATATCTTGATGGAACATGATCTTAATATCCTCATGATTTTTGGCATAAAAGAACAATTGATAATTTTGACCCAAACAATTTACAGCTATTGCTACAAATATACCCCAGCGGCTTAAGATTTAAATTTATTTTTTTACATTGAAAATAAAAAGCAATAATATATATGTTTCTTAAGCAGCAAATCAGTATATTATTATGATTTCTGAAGATCATGTGACACTGAAGACTGGAGTAATGATGCTGAAAATACAGCTTTGATCACAGAAATAAATTTGACTGTACTAAAGTATAAAAACACAACATGTATTTAGGATACAAACAAAGTTCACATACTTGTTTCTCTGGAAAACAACACTAGAGCCAGTTATTCTGCTTTGAAATGTGTTCCATGCCAGAACTGCTTAGTGCTGCATCTCATGTCACCGATGAGAAGAGGAAGAGGTGGTTGTTGCTGGTTGAAATCGCGAAATGGCCTCAAACAATTAGTAAATAAACTGCAGAATGTTATGTTCTCTAATACACACACAAATCAAATGCATTTAAACAGCGCTGGCCGAGCTTGTGGCGCCAGGGCTCAAAGTCCAAAGCGTGAGGAGAATCTGCTCTAAAACACTGCTACTTGTCATTTGCACAGTAATATTTTTATATTTTTTTAAAAACATGTGACAATGTGATGCGTGCGACAAACATCCCCTAAATTCGTAATGAGAATCATTTAAATACCTGCATGCTGTTGTCAACAAAAAGAAGCACTGGGGTCTTCCTGCAGGTTTCAGCCAAAATAAAATCTAACAAAAAGCAGCTACTGCCATCAATATTCATAAATGTTATTATTGTAATTTTACTGTTGTTTTGTAAAATAAAAAAAGACAATAATATTGATCATAATTACCCTACAACAGCTCTATACATGTATTATAACATTCACATTAGCGTTTAAATTGGGATCTGTAATATATTCTAATGTTCTGTTTTTAACAGGAGTCTCTTTTGCTCAGCAAGGCTGCATTTATTCATATATATGATTCAAGAAGGGGGTCTCAAAAATGGCCAAATATATTATTTTAGTAACTTATTAATTGTAAGTTAAATTGTGCTTTGTTGGTATAATGTCTGATAGAATGTTAAAAAATATTCAGTGTTAAGTAAATATTTTTACATTTTTAAGTTTTGTAATTGATTTTTTATTTTTTTTTTATAAGCAGGACAAAACAGTAAAAAGCACATTTTGGCTATTTATTTATCCAATTGTGAAAAAAAAAAAAAAAGGCAAAATAGGCCTACATGGGGAAAAAAATGCAAAAAAACGTGTTCAGTGTTTTATTTTGTTCGGCTTCGGCCAAGAATTTTAATTTTGGTGCATCCCTATTACATACTTCACTTTTAAAATGAATTGAAATAAAAAAAACATTTATTTTAAATTGTAATAATATTTCACAATATTGCTTGCAGCCTTGGTGAACATAAGTATTTAAAAAAATAAAATAAAATTGTACTGACCCCAAACTTTTGAACGGTGATGTAGATGTAGATGTCAAAGACCATTTATCAAAGAACTCTTAGGTTTTTCCTCTTTTATCTTATTATTCGCTAGAAATCTCCCCATTCACTGTAGATAAACTCTCAAATATAAAACTCCACTTTCACATATTCAAAGTTCACGAGATGTGAATATTTCTGCTGTTTGAGGCCACTGATGTCAAATCTTACACACCACCTCCATATATTGCACTTACATGAGATCTGAGAGCTACAGCAGACTACTGAACGATATTTATGGTGCTTCATGTTCTTTTCTACTGGAAAAGAGCAGCTTGGACATTCTGCTAAATTTCTCCTTTTGTGTTTAACTGGACAAAAACGGTCATAAGCTTCGGGGGTGACATGAGTAAAGGATAAACGGATGCTTATGTAGGGTGACTTTTGCAGCATGGACTGGGCTGGGTTTTGAAATATTATAAATAAAAATATTGAATAGTGTTCATTTTAGCGGTGAATAGTCAAAGATTTGATGCTTTGATAGGAGGAGCCTGATTTGACTCCCAATCTCACAGTTGAATATTCGCGGGGTGTTATAATTATGCCATTTTGGCTATATGGGGGTGCTCAAATATCTGATTTCACATTGAACTACCCGTTTTCTCCCAATAAGTTAATATACAGCCTATTGAGATTTTGCTGTAAATACGAATCTGAAAAGAAAAAAGCTTTAAATTAATATTTTAACGTGCGTGAATAAATCCAACCACCCCTGTAGATTTAAGTTTCACTTTCAATAATCCGTGTCCGACAGAGGAGCATCTTGGCAGCAGGGAATTAAATCTTATATTCAAGACTCAAACTAACACAGGCAGAGTGAAAGACTGGATTTATTCAATCGGGTAAGGTACAGGTGATTTCAAAACACTTCAGTCGGTTTATATATATATATTGTGTATATATTATTTATCTCGTATAAGATGCGTTTGGTTGAGACAAACAACAATGCAGAATATTAATAACTATGACTGGGACTGTCATATTCATAACATTATAATGAGAACCATTATAATAAAAGGCTGTGAATTTTTAGAGTTTATTTGCCGTGTTTCTGCACGTTGTTGTGTGAAGAACGCATCCACAAAGGAGTTCATTCAGAGTCATGACGTGTGCATTCGGGGCATTTTGTGCAGACAGCCTATAAGTGGTAATATTAACGTTATGTTGTATAAATAACGAAGCGTTGATTAATAGCCTGCTATCGAATGCTTTATTCCACTGGTGATCTTCGGCGCGCGCAGCTCAAACAGAAATGCAGAACATTAATAACTTCGGTCATATACATGACGTTATAATGAGAGCACTGTTGTATGTTGTGAATTCTTTGGGTTTTGCTGACGTTTAATGTTAACTATCTTTTAATCAAAACATAAAACATTATTTTTGTATCTGCGAGGCGTCCGTTACACATTTCCCTTGAGTGTTAACGTCAGTAATTATGACTGTCCAGTGTCTGACTTGACTCGTTGAAATGTATTTTGCCCCGCCCCCAAACATATGATTCGACTATCAGTCGACTATCGGCAAGATTAAAGAATTCTTATTAGCCTATGAAAATCCTTAGTCGGGGACACCCCTAGTTCAAATGAATGCTAGCGACAGGTGAGATGGTTGTTGTGTGTGCCGTCTGTTTTCTAACTTACCCTACAGTACTCATTAATGGGCTTCAGTCGTTTCATGGCCACGTCTCGGATGTGGCTTCTTCTGAAGAGAATCTTGCCTGTGAGGAAATAAAGACGATCATCACAAACACACCCTGCATTCGCCAGCATCTTCATTCTCAAATTCATCAGCACTCTTTACAGGGTTTGAAAGGCAATTTAGGGACACTTTTGGGAATGTCCCTTCATGCTGGAAGACCACAAGCATGACACTTGCCCAAACAAAGACTGTGGGCCTAAAACAATACCAAGAAATGAACACAAATGAGCCTCTTAAGTTTAATAACTCATATCCTGTTGAACTAAAACCATATACTGTGGTCCATTTTAGCTGAAAGAAGTCAAATATAAAGTGAAACGTGGGAAAACATCGAGACTATCCCACCCAAAGCCCCAGGTCATGTTTTTTTTAGCAACGGCACATTCAGAAAAATGAGGTTGAAAAACACTTTGGTGTGTGTGAGATGTGTAAATGTGTTGGGTTAATGCCCATGTATTTACAACAAACCCTGTTCACACTGTATTAACTGCCACATCAAGTGATCAGGAAAGACAGATAACGGTTCACACCTGGCATTAACATGTGCTTCCTGTGATCAGATCTTCAGGTGAGGGACTTTTTAACCGTGTAAACAGGTTACACCACTAAGAAATGCAAGAAACCGCAAAAGTGTTATGCATTATTTTTTATCTAAATTAATCTCTCAACTGAAGCAATTATCGTTAAATTGGAATTTAAACTGACTGAAGGTCTGTTCACAGCAAGACAAATATCTGATGCAATAAACATTTTCATTTGAATGAACAGCTGTTAATGCATCTGTTCAGACAGACACTTGCATTTCTTTTAATGTAAATCTTTGAATGAAGCTAGCCAACTGAAAGCTGCATAGCGCTGATATGCAGTGCCTGTTCATGTGCTGGGACCATGCTGTTTGGTTTCCAGTTTCCTCTGCTGGTTTTGCAGTCATTTCATAGCTTTATTTGTGTTTGGTTACCCATGATAGTCTCCCCAGGTGTTTCTCGTTACCCAGTCAGCATTTTTTTCACATTTTGTTATGTTGCGTTATGATGTTAAACTGCTTTAAATTACTCTTTTTTTTGCACATAAATCTACACAACTACTCACCATAATGAAAAAGCAAAAACCGGATTTATCACAACTTTACAAATGTATTAAAAAGGAAACACTGAAACAATGACATTGCACAACTCTTCATACCCTTAACTCAAAACTTAGTTAAGCATTTTGGCAACAATTAAAGCCTCAGGTCTTTTTCGGTATGATGCAAAAAGCTTTGCACATCTGCATTTGTTTTTTTTTTGCCATCCTTCTCTTTAGATCATCTCGAGCTCTGTCAGGTTGGCTGGGGACCATGGGTGGACAGTCATTGATAGGTTTCTCCAAAGCTGTCTGATTGGCTCCAAGTCCCAGCTGTGGCTGGGCCACTCGAGGATGTTCATAGAGTCGTCCCTAAGCCACTCTCGCACTGTCTTGGCTGTGTGCGGAGGGTGATTGTCATGTTGGAAGGTGAACTTTCAGCTCAGTCTGAGGTTCTGAGCGCTCTGAACCAGGTTTTCATTAAGGATATCTCTGTATTTAACTGCATTCAGCTTTCCGTCTTCTCTGATCACTTCCACCATGCTTCACCGCTGGGATGGTGTTATGCAGGTGATAAGCAGTGCTTGGTTTCCCTCAGACACAAATAAGTAATTGAGGTTCATCAGACCAAATAATCTTTTTTTTCATAGTCTGAGAGTTATTATTGTGTATTTTTGTAAATTCCAACCATGGTTTCATGCATCTTTACTGAGGAGAAGCTTGAGTTTGGTCACTTGCCATCATGGAGCTCAACCAGTGTGACCATCAGTGTCTTGATCACCTCTCTAACCAAGACCTTTCTCCTTCGATTGCTCGGTTTTGCAAGGAGGCTAGATCTAGGAAGAGTCCTGATTGTTTCAAACTTCATCCATTAAGGATTATGGAGGCCAAATGCTCCTGTGAACCTTCAACACATCAGAATTTTTTTGTAGTCTTCCCCAGATCTGTCTCAACACAATCCTGTCTCTAAGCTCTGCAGGCCATTCCTTTGAACTCATGGCTTAGTTTTTGCTCTGACATCCATTTCAGCTGTTAAACTTTATATAGACAGGTGTGTGTGCTCCTTTCCAAATCGTGTCCAATCAACTGAATTTACCACAGGTTAACTCCAGTCGGAGTATAGAAACATCTCAAAGACGATCCAGTAAAACTGGAATGCTCCTGATCTTAAATTTCAAGTGTCAACGCAAAGGGTATGAAGACTTGTGCAATGCCATTTTATCAGTGTTTCCTTTGTAATAAATTTGCAAAGTTGTGATAAATCCGGTTTGTGCTTTGTCATTATGGTGAGTGGGGTGTAGATTTATGTGAGAAAAAAGTAAATTTATAGCAGTTTAACATAACGCACCATAACAAAATGTGAAAAAAATTAAGGGGTATAAAGACTTTCTACAGGCACTGTGTGTGTGTGTGTGTGAGATACACACATACATACACACACACACATATATATTTACATGTTCCCGGTCTTTACTGTATATCCTGGTTTCTTGTTCTGGGTTTGATTTATTATAAATTAATGCTACAAATTAATACTGTAGTGATTTTCAATTACCGGCACTTTTGACTAATTACATTTTATTCATAAACTTTTAGCGCTGAAGTGCCGAAGAGAGAAATTTGACAAAAATCTGACTTTTCTTTAACTTCCTGTCTATATTAATGAAGAAAAATGGGACTTTTTAACAGTGTGAAGTTTAGAAATGTAATTAATTTAAATATTTATATTTATTTATTAAATATGTCTAGTTATTTGAAAAATGTCATTACCATTATAAACAATATCAACAATTCTCACCATTGCACATTATACTAAAATTCATGCAAAGGTTGATCAGATCAGATCTTTATTCTTTACTAGAACATGATGAATGTTTAAAGCAGATGAAAAAGGTATTAAAGTATTAAAATATATCTTTGTTAAACTAAAATGATGTTTTCCCCCTGTATCCAACCCCAAATCATCAATGGGGCACACAAGTTGTCCTAACTGAAGAATCATCCTTCTATATCTCGTTAAAGACCGCTGTCAGTATCTGTTTTTAATGGACAAATGATACAATGCAAAGACTTCTTTAACAAGTGTGTTTGCAAAGCTCAGATGCTGAATGGTGTATATGAGGCTCAGCTAATTACAGGGGTTTCTGTGTAGACTGTAGACAAAGTGCTGTGTCAGTAAGTTGAGACACTGGTTAAACGGTTGTAAAGTGCTGGTATGTAAGACAACATTCAGGTGCCTGTAGACTGTCTGATCCACAAGCAAACAAACCTTCCAGGCTGCTTAATTACAGCCAGGTGTTCAGTCTAAACCAATCAACTGTAACATTCTGGACTTGCTGTAAATGATGCCAAGCTAATTCTGTATATACATGCCATAAAGCCAAACCATTGTGCTGGAGGTCTTCAGTATCTGGAGAAAGCTATTTGATAGCATTTCCAATCATCTAAATGCCAGTCGCTCACTATGTGACTTGAAATCTTTGCTCATGGTGCTTCATAGGCACTCGATTCTGCTGCTGGATTGGTTTGTGCCAAAATAATTGACTGAATTTGTGTTGACTATGAATTGACTTTAATGCATGTATAGAAAGGGGAATGATGTTTACCTGGTAAAAAGGGAATGATTCTGCGTTTGGGATCCTTCTGTCCACCTTCCACAGGGAATTTATCCAGAAGCTCCATCTGGAGAACAATAAGATTGAAAAATGGCAACTCATTTTAGTTTTGCAGTGTAACATTTGTGAGTAGAACTCGATGCAGAGCAGGATTCGAATAATTGACTGGATAGTGAAAAAGCACAACTAAATGTGATTTTGCAGTAAAGCACCAGAGGTTGCTGATTATAATGCATTCAACAAATGCTCGTTCCCCCTCCTTCCTGATCTGAATGCGTGGCCTTCTCTACATAGACATACTGACATAATGGAACATTTTCCCTCCGTTTATACTCCGGTCCTGAATGCCCCGTAACGTTCACTCGCAGCTATACGTTATTTTCATTTCCTGGCACCAATTAACATTTTCCTCCCATCTGTAGTGTTTTGGATACAGGCCCTTATTTCAGTCCAAAAGCAGCTGTGGACCAATGAAATCACACCTGTGCCTTTCCAAAGTTTAGTGTTGAAGTAGATCATATGTGCATTTTACACATTCATGCACTGATGACTATAGCAGAGCTTGAATTCATCAGCTGAGCGACGTTTTCCAGCAAAGCAGTCCTATACAGTCAGGTTCGGAAGTATTCGGACACTGTCTGAGTTTTTGTGCTTTTGCTTTTATACACCACTACAATGGATTTGAAATAAAACAATCAAGATTTATTTAGGAGTTACAGCCATTTTAAACAAAGTACCTCCATTTTCAGGGGCTCAATAATATTTTGAAAAAGTGACATGATTGTAAATATCAGCAGAATTTTAATTCTTGGATGAAACTGCCTGTAGTCTGGAGCCCATGGACATCACCAAATTCTGAGCTTCGTCCCTGGAGATGTTTTGCCAGGTCTTCACTGCAGCCACCTTGAGTCTTGTCTTCAGTAACTGAAAAGCATGCTAAAATGGATTGAGATCAGGCGACTGACTTGGCCATTGAAGAATATTCCATTTCTTTGCCTTCAAAAAGTCTTGAGTAGAGATTCACCGATATATCGATAATTTTCCCGATATTTAAAGGATTTTTGAAAATGACCTTTCATGAAGTGTGTAACACAGCTCTAAGTGAACGAAAACATCCTGCAGAGTTTTAAATCTGAAAGTGCTCCGTGTATAAAGTTATTGTCTCTCAAAAGAAAGAGTGGACTCTGAATCATTGAAACAAGTTGTTTTTAAAATGAATCCCAAGCCGTTTCATGTTGACATCAACATTAAATATTAGCATATTGCCCGCCCACGTGTTGCGCATGCAGACCAGGGACAACTTGATTTTCACGTTGGTCTGAATGAAAATGCAAATTCATTCTTTGCCACTAGGTGCCACTTTTGGAGCGTTAAAAATAGCTGTTTCCCCGGTAAGGGCTGTACACAAAGCAGCACTGCGCTCACAAACACTGCTTTAAATGAAATCAACCAATCGGACCAATCACCATTGAAAAATGAATCGTTGAGCAAATCGTTTGGGAGTCGTTGAGCAAATAAGGTAAACACAAATGCACATTATAAGAAAATTAAAGTGTTTTTTGACCTTGCATGCATGTCAACCTGTTATTGGGGACTCAAAACCAAAATATGAACATTTCATTACCCGTAATAGGGGCACTTTAAGCATTTTACCATAATCGGATATTGGTTTTGTATTGTCGGATCTTGTGGGTGCTTTGAGAATAGCAGCACATCTGAGGGGAGACGACACAACAACAACGGCGTGCACATGTAAAGCATACTTACTTGCTCTGCTGTAATTAGTAAACTTTTAGTTTTTTACATAACATCCATTAATGCATAAATGAGTTGTGTTACATAAATGCCTGATATGTAGGCTAGTTTATGCAGCTTGGCTCTAAGAAATAGAGACGAACTCACAGAGTCACATATAGCCTAAGATAATCCGTCATGTCCTGTACCAATAAAGACATGGCTTTACATGAATTAAATAATACAGCCATGAATGAGTGCATGTTGGAAATAAAAGCGCTGAATCATATTCTACCTCATATGCTGCTATTTAAATACCCTGTACAATTCTTTTGCACATTCCTGTTATATTACGATTTATGTCAACAACATACTGACCTGCACATTTATATTTTTTTATCTTTTTTCTACTTTTCTTTTTCTTAATATTTGTATTCTATATAAATCGCATTATAAAAGGCCCAAGTATACCCATAATGCAATACTAACAGGGCTAACTAGAGACAAAAACTGGTATCAGTTTCAACCCAAGCTCACTGTGGTGACATTTCTGCACAATTTTCAAAAACTTTTGCAACTTCTTCAAACAGTAATTCTGTAATTAATATAGATGAATGTGATTCTGGCAAAATTTTATTCAGTTGGTTCTTATACTTAACACAATGAAATCAGTGGTGTTAAAAGGTTAATGTTCTATTGCTTTTGAAAATGTTCCACCTACACTAAACTTGACCCTAAATCTAAACAATACTGTTAACAAAAGGAAATGTGAGATAAATACACATTTGCTAAAGCAACCATGCCATTTCATCTTGTTTTTCCAAGTCTTTGATCGCTCTGCTATACAAGTTCAGTGCTGTACCGGGTGCGCTACAGAGCACGTTTACTATATCAGAAAAGCCATAAATATGTAGCTGGTTAGCCTGTATGATGCAAATATCAAAATATATTAGTTTACAAAACATATACTACAGTAAAAGTGTTTTGAGGACATATTGTGAATAACACAAAAATAAGTGTGTATTAATTGATAATCTGCCCCCATAATCAAAATTCCTCTAAAAAGGAACAAAAGTTGTTAGCATTTTACGACCTCTAGTATTAATTTCAGCCAGAAACTGCAGTGAATTGTATGTTTTTGGAGTTTTGCAAAAATGTAGGTTTTAGGTCTAGGTTGGTCACTTTAGGACATATAATTATGTTGTGTAATTAATTTTGGTCATAAATGTAATGTCGACTTAATGAGCTGCAAAAGGCTGAGGGGAACTGCATGATGTCATGTGTCTGATCTGGAAGTGCATTTAAATAAATGACATATGTATTGTCTAATAAAACAAATAAAAGCAACAGATATAATGAAAAAGCTCACAAAAATTTTTGCTGTAAACACCAACGGAATGCACACATGCGCTGAACCTTAATGGTGCCTTAGTTCTCGCTCATGTCTGTTTCGAGACTAACGATGAAGCAAGGGGATACGTCATTCTGCCAGACAAAGCTTTTACTGTCGTCGGCTCATTTATTAAGCTTAAGTCTTCTACTGTGACTCAGCACCATCAGAATGACGGCACACAGATAAAACACAATAAATGAGCTGCATAAAGACTTTTCTGAAATTTCATTTTTTTGCTCCACATAACTGTATCCACATTTATCAAATAAAACTTGACAGCTTCATAATGCAGGACTTCACAGTCCAGTGTTCTCCAGTACAATGCATGTGGGCATTAGATAGACTGCAGTGGACCAGTGAGTTACATAAATAGCCTTCATTGTAATGGCACTATTTTACATATTAGAATTACACAAACAGTATGCACACTACCAGTCAAAACTTGGACACACCTACTCATACTTTACAGTTTTCCACATTTTAGAATAACTGCAAGGCCATCAAAACAAACGGAAGTACAGAATGGTGTAATGGTCCACAGATTTAAATATATATAATAATATAATATAGCCAGTTACTTTGTCTATTTAAACTAAACTAGTTCTAAACAAAGCTGCTGTGTAACAGTGTGTTAAATCAGGTTTGGTTTGTTTTTCAAGAACATTACCGTTAAATGTTGAAAAACTGTGAAAACTTTAGTAATATTTAAGAGGTTTTCTGATTACTCATTGAACATTTTGATAAGAAGTGAAAATATCCTCAAGATTGCCTGAAATTACTTGTCATGACAGTGTGATTTTCTTGTCTGTTTTTGCTCTTCAAACTCTAGGTGAAATAGCATTAGGTTGGAAAAGGAAGGAAGAATTGATTTTTATGGTCAAATCCTCGCTGAGATTTACGCATCCTGTGACAGGTATCCTGATGGGAACAATGGTAATTTCCTGCTCTACCACCATTACTGCTGCTGCTTATCATCATATCATTCACTGACAACACTGACAGGGTCACACACTGCCCAGAAAACACAAAGCAGTCCTTTTAAAGTGTTCACCCAAACATGAAAATGTGTATTACGAAAAATGCTGCTAACAGTTTTGGTTACTGCTGACTTCATCTGTATGGAAAATATAAGACATTTCTCATAATATCTTGTTTTATGTTCCACAGAAGAAATGAAGTAATACAGGTTTGGAATGACATGAGGGTGAGTAAATGATGACACAACTTTCATTTTTGCGTGAACTATCCCTTTAAATGAATCATTTACCCAGAAATTGTGTCATAATTTACTTACTTTTCCTGCCATAAAGCACAAAAGGAGAAGTAGCACAATGTCCTGGCTTCTCTATTTAAAGTAAATACTGAGCAATACTGTCACTCTGGACTATGTGGTTGATCTGTTGCCTTTAGTATTGTGTCCGTTGTTATTTAGTTTGCTTGTTCTGTTTAGACGTACATTAATGTGTATGCTTGAGAAGTGAGTAGTAACTCCGTTAATGCATCATCTACATGGTGGCCCCTCAAGGAGAATAAAGCAGCTTCTTCTAGAGACTGATTTGTCTGGATTCTTCATCTCATGCGAGTGTACACCTTTTTAATAGAGATCGACCGATATATCGATTTACCGATATTTTTCCCGATATTTAAGCATTTTTCCATAATCGAATATCGGTTTTGTAATATCGGATTCCCCGATAAACACCGCCATCTTGTGGACATTTTCAGAATTGCGCGCAGGATCGCAATTGCAGCGCATCTGAGGGGAGACGAGACAGCAACGGCGTGCAGGTACTTGATTTGCTGTAGTTAGTAAACTATTTAATATTACAGGCATTAATGCACAAATTAGATGTATTACATAAATGCCTGATATATAGTTTAAATGCAACTTGGCTCTAAGAAATATGATAAATAAGATACTCTGTCAAGCCCTGTCCCTATAAAGATAGGCTATAACTTTGCCTGAAATAACACAGCCATGAATTAGCACATGGTGGAAATAAAAGCGCTGAATTTAATTCTCTCTGTGGTCTATTAGTCTCGTGAAGTCGGAGTCACATAGATAATCCGTCAAGTCCTCTCCCAATAAAGACGTAACTTTGCATGAATTAAATAATACAGCCATGAATGATTGCATGTTGGAAAGAAAAGCATTGAATGTAATTCTCTCTCTGTTGTCTATATGCTCATCATTAGTCTCGTGAAGCCGCTTTCATATTGCAGTTCACTCAGCGGTTGATGCTCAAGAAATGCTCAGCTCGGACACCGCATGCAACTTTTAACAAGATTCACTTTTTTGAAGCACCCTAAATTGTATTAACACTTACTATATAACCATTATTTCGTTTATAAACATCTAAATTAATACAACTCTATGGAAATTCATTATTTATTATCTCCGCGATCGATCGCAGTTTGAGTAGCCTATAGTTCTGTGTAAAGGCATAGATAAACCGCGCTGTCAGCAGCATAATTTAGAGCATGCCAGTTGAGAAATGCAATAAAATACAATGCTTGTTATATTCCAATATTCCAGAGAATATTATTCCGTGAATTAACATTATCCAGTGAATTATTCTTCACTCTTTATCCTATTAAACAGCTTAAAAAACTGTTTTTAAAAATGAAGTTAAAAATGAAGTTGATATGACTCCTTTCCTTTATTTTCTCCATTTGAAAACATTAGACTTTCTATGTTCATTTTGCTTACTGCTAATATTAGTGTTGCTGCTAAAGCTTTTTATAAATAAAATGTTTTTTATTATTGTAATACGAAGATTAAATTGAACATGACAGGGCTCTAGACTGCGACCAAAATGGTAATTGTTTGCGAGTTAAAATTTGACGTGGTCGCATTTGTACGAGTGCCAGGTCTGCGCTGCTCCAAAGCGTCTGCTTCATACAGCGCGCGCTGCCAACCGCAGCACATTATAGCAGGAGTCAGATTTCACTGATCACGTGAAGAGAGGTCTTTCAGCACGAGCGCTTAGTGGGTAGAGCCTGGTTTATACTCGCCGCGTCAGCACGAGCGCGAAGGTGCGCGTCGCGGATGGAGCGCAACGGATGGATTTGTTTTCAAACTAAAGTAAAAGACCGCTTCTTAAACCAGAGAAGGTGAACGTGGTGGTATTCTTGTAGAAAAAACATGCAAGTCCTGTCAGCTATAGCCAGTTTAGTTTTACTTTTCTTTTTGTTTTCGTTTTGAGAAGCTTGTTATCTTTGCTGTTTACATCAGGTTATGCTATGGAGGCTTTCCTTAATTAAAAAAAAATATATATTAATATTTATTTGCTTCCTCAGAGTTTGCTAAACATTCTGTAATATACTAGGTATATAGTACATCATGTGATGTGTCCTATGCCATGCCTTGTCTTATTCGTTTTTGTTGATAAATGTTATGTAAGAGTTTGTCATTGTCAACTTACTGTTTTATTGTTGTTGCGCTTTTTAATTAAGAATAACAATGAATCCATCTTTTGTTTTAGTCTTAAAAAGTTAAAGGTGTATAGATATAAGCAAAACAGACAATGATCTTTTCTTGTAAAATGTGACACCAAGATCGCAAATTTGAAAGTAAAAAGCGCACGAAAAAAAGGAATTCCTGTTCACAAAATATAAATCACAAATAATACCGATGAAAAAGAACGAGTTGAATGTTGAAAACTTTCGTTACCATATAACTATAAACTATGATAAAAGTTCATCAGCATGCATTGATTAATCAAATGAAAAAAACAAATTGCAACCAAATTATGTGCTCGTGCGCAAAAGTGAAATCAGTGGGAAGAATGAGTCTAGAGCCCTGCATGAAAGACTGCTAATTCTCAAAAAAATGTTTGTTAAGATGACTGAAAGGAGGAAAAACCAAAGTGAAGTATGGACTTACTTCACGCAGTCATTTATTTACTTTATAACAGTAAATAAATATCGGTTCTGCATATCGGTTATCGGGCACATAGACATGCAAATAATTGGTATCGGTATCGGTTATAAAAAATCAATATCGGTCGATCACTACTTTTTAATGAAATTTTTCAAATAGGTCTGAAATGATTAGTCGACATTATCAACATGGTCGACAAAAAAAAATTATATATATATATATTATTTTTGTTGTCGAATAGTCGTTTGATCTCATATGAGCTAATGTAAGGGCCTGCAATAACACTGTTTGGCCACTGTGGCGCTGTAGCACAAGACTGTCATGTAATTGAACCTTCACAGGGAGTTTGACAGACAGGTGATTTGACCAATCATTGACGTTGAAAAATGGTATGTATTGATGTCTTTCTGCAGTTGAAGCAAGATCTCTTCTGATGTTCATTCATGTTTATTTTGTGCTTTAACTAGTAAAGAGAAAGAGATGATCGGTTCACGTGCCGCTTGAACTGAAATAAAGACACACACAACAAATATAACAGTGGTGAGAAAACAGCAGTTAAGAAAGCATCTGATCTTAGTGATGTGGATGTTTGCACAAGATCTGCAATCGGCACTTCAGTAAAGTCATGTTTATTTATATAACTCTTTATGCAAAAGCTGATCAAATGTAAAAACTAACTTGAATGCAATGTAAGTCGCTTTGGATAAAAGCATCTGCTAAATGCATAAAAAAAATAAAAAAGACAGCATACAAAGAATAATAATTATAGAATAATTGCTAGATTAATCAATCATCAAAATAATTGTTTGTTGCAGGCCTATTTTTCAAATGCGCTGTTCATTTTTTGTGTGTAAAAAGATATTTTGAAAAATAGTGGGAAAAAAAAAAAGTTGCTGTTTTTTTTGTGGAAAAAAGCAGCGTCATCATTCTGCTAAACACCTCATGTTGTGGTCCACAGAAGTAAAAACATCCTACAGGTTTGGAGTGACATGAAAATGGGAAAATTATGATTTTGGGTCAACTAACTACAACTAAAACAGAGTCTCATTCACAAACCGCTCTCGAACTGGAGTGCTTCTTTAGACCCGGTGTAAATCAGCCCTTAATCAGAACAACAGCCGTGGATGTGAGGAATTGAGAAGAGAACAAGTCAAGAACACGACTCCAGTAAATGTCTTCTTTATGATGAATCCATACAGTCAGCTCTTCTTGTGCTGAACAAAGAGAAAAGCCTCCCTGCATGACAGCATCTGTCTGATGTGACGAGCAGACACGGATCTCTCTGGAATCCACGCATGTTAATCACATCCATATGTCTGAGAGCCACTCCTGAGCTCGTGTTCAGCTAAACTTCAGCTGTTTGCAAAACTAAGCGGCTGACATGCAGCTCAATTCATGTTTATTACCATCTAAAAAACAGACATGCTTTAACATTAAACATGTTTTGTGGCTAGATATAATTTGTGTCTATATGAATATCTTTACAAAACTGGTTGGCTGGGTGAAGGATTGAAAGGATGTCTAGACTGTGAGCGGGAATCTAGAAAAGCAGCAGCTTAAATATACTAGAGTTTTGATGTTATGCAACTTTTTTCACTACATAATTCCCTTATTTGTGGCATTGTATAGTGCTATAGTGTCAAATGTGTAATAAAAAATAATTATGAATGAGTAGGCATCCACATTTTTATTTGTAGAGATCCTATAAAAAAAAAAAGAAGTGCACTTAACTGTAGTATATGCGCGCTTGTAGTGTACCTCAAATCTTAAAATTATATATATATATCTGTATGTTAACATGTATATTGTCTTGCGGCTAAGAGTTTAAAAAAGTATTTTAATGTTTATGGATTGGCCCCATTCACTAGTAAATGGCTTTTTTTCTTCTTTTTTTTTTAGGTGGAATAATATGAAGAAATGTAATTTCTTTACTTGGCTTTGTGTCTCTGTGTTTTTTTTATGTAAAAATATATATATTTAAAAATATATTAAAAAAAACTGACAATCAAGGTAAGAATTAATACTGATGCACACCTCTTGTGCTAAATATATTATGATATTATAACAAAATATCGTAAATTAAAAAAATCTTAAATTATATAAAAATATATTTATTAAAAAAACATTATAGGAAACATTTATAGACCTATGAGTTCACTATTTGAAGAGGTTGTATTTTCCCATATGGTTCATATTCCTGTGGAATTGCCCTGCAGAGAAAAGATCCGGTAACATTTCAGGAAGCTGTGGCATAGCTCACCGTGGGGATTTCTGACCATTCGTGCAAGTTTGGTGAATAGCTTCAGTTGTGCGTAGTGCTTCTAATAATAGTGGGTTTCCGTTATAAACTGTTTGCAAGGTTTGGCTGCTATAGAGAGGACGATTCAGCACAACTGAACACCGTCATCTCACAAGAAGTTCAGAGAAGTTTGGACAAGCCTTGAAGTTTAGTGCTTTGAACTTTGAGTCATTTATTTCAAGTCTTGAACTCAAGAGCCTTCTGATCTTACTTTTATATTATTAATATGAATTATCACTGTCAATAGATTAAATATGCAAACTCATTTATGGATTAATGACAATTTATAAATCAATATTTGTCAATTCAGTGTCATTTCAAAAGACAATTAATTGACAAATGAAATAAATCCCATGATATGGGTTAATTAGGGCACAATTAGATTAGATTAGACAGCAGATCCCAATCATCAGTGACTATGATGATAAAGCGTCCAAACATCAGACTAAGCAATCTGGAGGTTACAACCATACAGTGCAGACTTTTAGTTTTTTCAATATCATTGTGTTTTATACATTTTTCTTCATATGACAAAGCAAACAGACCAGACAATTAAATATTGCCAATCCAAGGCATTGCTTCATCACCAGTGTTTCTCAAGACAGTTATGAGTTGGTGGCGGAGCGTGCGGTCAAAGAAACAACAACACATGTCTTTCTATGTTGTTCTGATGGGAGGCTTTTATTTTGAAAGGCATCACGTCAGAAGATGAGACTTCTGTCAAATGCAGTTTGAAACACATTTTCAATATCTTCCAATTCAGTATCAGATGAGATGTTAGGAGTCAGGCTATTTGTCAGTGTCATCATTATAATGTTATCTTTGCGTCTTATGATATAAAAAGCCTCTCTCACCTCAGTAAAACTAACTTTCCTGTCCCGTCAGCCGTTTTCTTGTGCTCACAGCACACACTCTTCTATTCTACGCTCAAATGCAGCAGCACAACACTGTTTATCACTTCATCATAAAAAAGTGCAAAAGAAACGGAGCAGAAATTCATACAATAAATAGCATTTTGTGTCTCTTTAATGTGTCGTGACAAATCTCTGTAGCGCCTCAGTTCAAGTGGCACATGAACCGATCATCTCTTCCTCTTAAACATGAATAAACATGAATGAACATCAGAAGGTATCTAGTTTGAACTGCGGAAAGACGTCAATACACCAGTCCCTCCAGGATTTCGCGGTACTTTTTTCTGATTTTTGCGGCCTAAAATGACTGATTTTGCTGCGGCTTTTCTCAAAATATGCAGTGATATTTGCTGCATTTCTTATTGTTTTGCAGTGAAAATATACCATGGACAACATTCTTCTAACATTGTTATAACTTTTCTGACTTTGAGAAGCATCGAAGGGCTCCAGACTAACATCTGAGGACACCAGCACCAGTGGCATTAAGTTGTACAGAAGGTGACACCAGCACCTGACAGTAAACGCTCTAATCGCACATGTACATCTCGGAGATGTCTAGTTCATGTCTGCATTTACATATGCAAGACCTATTTTTTAGGGTGTTTGCTCATCTGCAATATACGTCTCTCTAAGACATTTCCTGTCAGATGTCAAATAGACATTTATTAGAATGCATGGAAAACTGCTTCCGAGACGTTTATCAGATTATAAAGCAGATGTTTCCCAGATCTTTAGCAGATTTACTTGCGCTGTCTGGGTAGTTGAGATGCAGATAAAATTAACTTTTAGTACTCTCATTCGTAATGTCTAAATATAATTTGATTAAAAAAAAATGATATATAGAGAGAGAGATAGAGAGAGAGATAGAGAGATAGAGAGAGAGAGAAACTTTTAGTTTTATAAATGGAGGCAACCCATGAAGGATGAACAAATAAATGTCATCACATTAAAAAATAACTTTCAAATTCAGTAATACTTAAAGCTTTGAAGTGCTGGGAAAAGTTTAAAAACACTCATTAGAGGTTGTTCCTGTAGTTATGTTAAATCCGTGGGGAATGGTGGAGATTTGTCTTCATTGAACCATGTTTTTCCTGGTTTCCACATCAGTGGCGTTTGTTCTGATATCCGTAGCTTTAACAGAATTCTGCGCTGAATTTGAATGCTTCTCACAAGATTTGACAGAGATGTTATTGAGACTACTTTCTTCTCTGTATCTCCCAGCGCTGTGTGTAACGCTGTCGCGTGATCGAGAGCAGATAAACGTCTGCGCCGCGTAGCGTGGATTCGTTCCTCTTTCGGTTCGTTTGTCCTGTAGCTCTTGTAAATCGGGCATGATGAGAACGCAAGGCTGTTCCTTATATTTTTCAAACTGAGAAACAACCTTTCTTTGACTGAATGTGCGTTGTGATGACGTCTCGAGACGCGCCTAAGCCCAAAATCTGCGGCAATTACGAAAATGTGCGAGCTCTTGCGAAAATTGCGGAGTTTGCTTGATTTTGCGATAAATTCAGCAATCGCAGAATCCTGGAGGTACTGATACACATTTTCAAGTTCAAGTCCACTGACATTAATCTACTCTCCTGTCTGATTGGTTTGTCAGACAAAAATGGAAGATTTTGCATTATGATTGGTCAGATCAATCAAACTCCCGGCGAAGGGGCAATTAGTATAGCAAGTCTTGAAATTACCAAAAAGTACCAATAAAAAAAAAAAAAAAGTGGTGGCTCATACCAACTTACTAACTTCACTGTATTAACAAAAACTAGTTTGTGAATGCTATTTAATAGCCCTACCTTATACTGATTATTCATCAGTATTTGTCATATTCTTTATGTGTATGTTATGTGGGATGGTACTTGTGTGTTTGGCGACAATTTTTTGCAAAATGAATTTGCTTGGCTTTTAAAAGCATATGTACAATTATTATATAATGTTGGGTTGTGGCTTAAAGCTTAAAGGATTGGCATGTTTATCATCACAGGATTATACTGGAATTAGTACAAAACTCACCTGAAGGTCGAAAAATTTGCTGTAGCGCCTGAAAATGATCTCAGTGCTGCCATCAGACCAAGCCACTTTGATAATGTAAACCTAGAGTAAAGAAAAAGTGAGCGTTAACCCAGATTTACAATTATCACACACAACTCTATTCATTTAATTCAGATAACTACATCAGTTATTGGCCCTCATCATTCCAAACCAGTACTTTGTGCTCTTTTCCATGCAACTTCAATGAAGACTGGAGCTTTCAAGCTTCAAAAAGAATGCAGAAGCACCAGAAATGTGTCCTAAATGTGTCTCTGTGCATCTCATCTGAATCCATATTGAAGCTTTGACTATAATTTACGTTGTTACACACTGAATATGTCTTTGATGTGTTCATGAGAGAAATAACAAAGTGGACATTTTGTGAACAAACATTGTCATTATGTATCAATATTATATATAATATTAATATAAATATGACTATTAATAATAAGAAATTAGTATTATTTTTAAAATATAAAAAATTAAACTAAAAAACTAAATTAGATTGTAATAGTTCACCATAAAATTGAGAAAAAAATATTTATAATTGTATTTTATGTTTTATTTTCAAACTTTGAACCATCAAATGGTTATTTTGACAAAAAAAAAAAGCTTCTCTTGCCGATAAAAACCTATTCCAAGTATGGGAAGATAACTGGTGCATGTTGCATTCCTTCCCAGAGTCATGTTAAAGTGACCCAAACTGAGAGCAGATGCAGAGCCGCTCGTGTAAAAACACTCTGAAACACGCTGCACTTATGTTTTATTGATCAAAATTGCAGCTTTTGCATGAAGACATATTGCAATTTTGGTTTTATTTCGATTATTCGATTTTTAGTTCACCCTAAATATGAGCAAACATGATAATAGTGATGCTTGTCTTAGATCAGCTTCACATTCAACAGCTCTAGCGGACAGTTCTTGTTTATCTGTCCTTAAACAGTTAAAATGAAAACCATTCTGACGTTAAGTCTGCTTTTCCCTCCTCCGTCTGTAGTAGAGGGGGAAGGGAGAATTTTGTTCGAAGGAGAAAGGGCCTGTCTGTTTAAGCAATACAGCAATACTTGATTTTCTCAAAGAATATAATGTTGATTTCCCACACATCTCTAATCAAGGGTCCTGTATTGATCAGTGTGACTCGATCCAGTGTTTTATAGAGGCTATTAGTGATGTTTATAGTAATCGACTTGCCTTATTGCAATGCATTCTGCCAGAGCAACACTAGTGTTGCTAATGATGTTCACAATGACTCTCTGAAACCTGGATCACAGGAGGGACAACAATGCACACGGGCAGCTTTTGTGTTCATGTGCTGTTTTGTTGTGAATGACGTAAACTGGTGGCTTTATTATTCAAAACTGACTGATGCATACTGACTGGAAAATGCAGTATGAAAATACAGAAGCAGAATTAAGACTAAAATAAGCTCATGATGTGGACGTCATACCAGCTTGTGTTCCTGGAGCTCAACATGCCACGACCAAATCAAGGTCATTATCTGATTCCCAGGAACACACATACTGGCAAAATGCATAACTCATATGCACTGTGGATAAAAATGACAGTCAGATGCATTCATGCTGGTGTGATTTCAGGGGGATTTTCCAGCCTCACTTCTGCTCTGATGGCATGCATTTCCCATTTCTGACAGTAGATGCTGATGTACATTTTCCAACCGACATACTAAAGCATGCATTACAGATTCTTCCGAGTGGAATAATATTATGTTATAATTTTAGCTCTAATGTTCATAAAGGTGCAGGTCAACAGTTGCTAGCTATGTATATATCCTCAGCATGAGATGACATCATCTATAGTTGGAGCAATACTGTCACTGCCATCACTCTTTCATGACGCCGAAACACATTTACTTTTTAGCCTTTGTTATAGGTTTTATTTTCAGCCTTACAAGCACTATGAATAAGATATTACAAACTGATCGGGAAAGAAGGCGTTCAAAATGTTTGAAATGGGTTCAAAATACTTCAAACCTCATGGGGCCTGTCATTTATATAAATACATTTATAGTCAGTCAAAAAGTTAAAAAAGTATTTCAGTTCATTTAGTTATTTTCTGTATTTTTACTTTGTATTTCTAAATATGTACATTAAAAGTTCAGTGCTGGCATTCTTATTCAAATATCCCTGTTTTTTGTGTTTTTTCATGAATCACATCCAAATAGTTTCTGCGATCAAGCACTGTTCATCAAAAAGGAACCCATAATTGCACCATTGTGTTTTAAACACTGTTATTTCTGCTTAAAACCAGGAGATTTAATAAATAAATAAATGCCATTTAAAATTAATTAAATAAATAATATATACATAAATACACTTAAATGTTATTTGAATGCCAATTAAGCAGATTTCCCTATAAAAAAATTCTTAAAATCATATCTAAACTATCCTTTGTCATTGGTTTTATTTTTAATATTCACAATAAGATTTTAGTTAGACGCTCATTACTGTAAAAGTCACAGAGTACTACTGTAATATAGAAAACTAATTATTTTAAATGACATATTTGAATGTTTTTAGCATCAATTAAATGAAATGCAACGAATAAAACCATTTTGTTTACTTATTTATTTTCATAAATCATTTGATTTGGGAGTGAAATATGACTGGGGCATATATTCGACAGGTTTAGTGAAAATCAGCAAGTACAGGAAATAAAAAGGTCTAAATATTGAGCACAAATCAAACGGACAACCTTGAGCTGTAGAGTTTATAAGCTGATGTCTGTTTTGTGTCAAGCCAGTGGTTTATATTTATATTTACATTTTCTGTGGTAATAAGCTGCTCCAGTTAAAAGTGTAAAAAAACACAAAAAGTAGAATTACTGATAACCACATCAGCTGAAACAAGCAGTTCATCAACTATCAATATCGGCATCGCTGCATCTCAAATAATAATTCTCTTCACATTCCTGTGTAATGCTCATATGAATGAACCAGTTTCTATAAAGCATAAGCACGTCCAAAAAGATAACTAGAAACAAAAAAGCACGTCTAGAAAACCTTCTAAAGTTTCAAAAACTTAAAAAAAAATAAAGATTAAATCAAAAACACAAAACTTTGGCTTTTTGAAGACTGGAAAAACTAAAGCTACGGCGGCCAAAACAGCGTTTAATAA
The DNA here is from genome assembly GCF_936440315.1 of Barbus barbus. Classification (NCBI taxonomy): domain Eukaryota; kingdom Metazoa; phylum Chordata; class Actinopteri; order Cypriniformes; family Cyprinidae; genus Barbus; species Barbus barbus. The sequence continues at coordinate 1,134,621 of NC_136714.1, read as the reverse complement.
CAGATCCCAGGCCAGTAGAGAGCTGCAGAGCGGGGTTACGGGTGTTGAAGGGTGTTTTAACTTTAAGGGTGTGGTGAACAGGACAAAAGGCCTTGAGAAACACAGCAGCTCAGCAAAGTACGCAAGATAAGTTTGTACAGCAGTTAGTAAACACTCTACCACTCTCAAAACTAACACAAATCTCACTTATGATATATACACAGATATAAGCACATATGCTTGTGTGTGTGTCTAAGCTGAGCTACTAATGGACTGTCTTTGTTACACTGGTGCAGATGTGAAAACATCTGGATTGAGCCTGATACTGCAGTATAGATGATTTATAAGCCACAGCTGTCGGACACTTCAGGTGTTTGATACTCGATCATAGTTGAACACAAATACTCTTTTGGCGAGTTCATGTGTAACTTGATCCTCCTGATCGCATCTCCAGCCTTTGTTCAGACAAACCAGCGAAACAACCTCAAACATACAGCACTAAACACTTTCATTAGGAGGAAAAGTTCATTAAAGATCTTTACAGATGTCAACTTACATAGTGTTTGTTGGGGTTTCTTCTCTTTTGCACGTCTTGAACAGTTACTTCTAGTACAGTCCGCCGTGGCATGTTGCAATAATCTCAGAGTTTTTGATACAATGTAGCGTTCAGACCCACGGCAGACAATCTGATCAAGTTCTCCGCATTGACTTCTGGTCATTCGCTTGTTTCTGCGGGTTTATAGTCCACGTCGGGTTTCCTGCAGTCTGGACCGAGAGAACTCCCAGCCTATCCCAGCTCACCGACTCTTATTTAATTAAAGCCCAACGCGGTCGCGCATCTTACTATGGGAACGCGTGGCTCATGAATATTAAATACGACGTTCGGCGAATAACCTTAACTGATTGGCTCAAAGGTGGACTTTGGTAAATTAGCGTTTTCTAGCTGCCGAATTAATTATTCCAAATATGGTGAGTGATTATCTTATGAATATTAATTAGGCTACGTGACTTGACGATTACTGGGAATGCCAGAAGACTATATTAATATTCATGAGTTAACCCCTCGCCATAGTACGATTCTGAGACCAACCCAGCGGGACGATTTAAAGGGGAAGCGCACAATTATTGCAGTTTAGAGTACGGTGCCCGGGAGGGGACGTCTTCGGTTCACTTAGTTTTGTCTTGGCCACGAGATCATTTTGTCGAGGTAATGACATCCTTATGTTATGGGAACAACATATTGTTCTTGTGGCCACGAGTTTAATGCATTAACAAACCTATGTGACCATAGCAACCCGGAATTATCAGAGATGGATTCATTAATATTTTATTTTGAATTAAGACATTATTATAGAAATATTAAAATATATTAAATTATTATAAAATATTATTATATTGACCATAGGCTACCGGACTGTAGGCATGGCACGCGATGTACACAGCATTCGAATGAAGTGTATCATGAATAGGCTAAATGTTACATAAAGTACATAAAATAAAATAGACCTATAAGAAAACATTTTTATCCATCCCACAATCTTACTAGCTGTGTGTGTCCATTAACTGACTGTCTTTTTCTCTAATATCTGTATATTATTATTAGCTGTTTTTATTATTATCATTATCATCATTATTATTAGCCTATTAATATATATTTTTATTTCAATTCGATCTCTTTACATAACGTTCTGTAAATAAGACTACTGTAAATGCGCGACATAAAGCTTTGATTAAGCTGACTAGAATTGATAGCCTATTGGAAATGCAGAATTTAACATATATTTCTTTTTTTTCTGCTAATTAATAATTATTGATATTATAGCTACTGCCTAGTGTTTCGTAGAGGAATGAATGTTGCACATAGTTTCATTTGTAAATGAAAACACAACACGCTCATTTATCATCATGCAGGCATAAATAGCCTACAATCATAAAGTATTGGCATAATTGTCAGGCGTTTACAGTATTTGTAAAATATATGGTAGCAAATAACATAATTATGCAGAACATTAATTAGGTAAAGCTATACACGAATTGAAAGGGGAAATAATAAAATGTTATATTTATATGAAATAAATATAAAAATATAGCCCTAACAAGTTAATATAACATAATAATAATAATATACAAATATTAAATGAAATGTTTAATGTTAATAAAAAAGTTTTATCCATCTCTGATAATTTCGGGTTGCTATGGTCACTTAGGTATGTTTTTTATGCATTAAACTCATGGCCACGAGAAAAATATGTCGTTGCCTCAACAAAACGATCTTGTGGCCACGACATAATATCACGCTCCCATGAGTTAATATTACATTCCCACATATTAATATCTCGTGGCCACGACAAAACTAAATAAAACGAAGACGACCCCTCCTGGGCACCGTAATGGAGCTCGTGGCCAAAAAAAACATTTATTTATTTTTTTTGCATTAAATATTAGCTGTGTAACAGTAGGAATACCAAACACCATAATATGATTTTTTTTTGTATTTCAAATTCTTTACTCACAATCAATTGCACACATTTTTTGGGGGCTGACTTCAAAGGTAAGCCCTATAAATATTTATCTGTACAACAAATTAACAAGCAATGTGACACAAACTGTACATTTTTGAGATTGAGAGAGCACATATCTCTTACAAGTAAAACTATAGTCAGCCAATAAAAATAAAAACGGTTCATGAGAAGACAACTGATGCTAGAAGCGTTAGTAAATGCCATATGGTGGGATGCTGTCATGTTGTCAGTCTCTCTGTGTGGTAGTTACCATTTGGAAAATAAAAAATTGAGATGTAATTGCAAACATGGATGTCAAAACACAAATGTCTTAATTTGAAACTACTATAAACTATTTAAATTCAAATCTATTTGTAGTTCATAGTCTGAGATGCCTACTTTCACATCATTCAGATATGAAAAAAAATAATGACGTGAATGAGAAGGTGTGTTGTAATTCTGAAGATAATAATAACAAAAACAACAATAATAAAATATTTTATTGTTATTTTCCTATTGTCCTGTAGATTCATGCTGCCATCTTGTGGTACTTCATTTTCATGAAATATTTACTTCATGAAAGGATTACATACAGTATATATTATTTTATTGCCTTTAAAAACAGTCAATTTGTCATGCTTTTTAATGCCATGCACTATAAGTCCTAATGAAAGCATTAAGAATTGGTTTAACTGATTGAATGCATTGATTTAAACCCTGATTAAATGCATAAACGTGTGTCATATGAAGGGCGAGGGATCAGAGCAATCACACATCTGAAGCTCCAGGTGTGAGGTGATGCCAGAGAAACGCTCCTGTAGGGGTAACAGGTCTCTCCCTGAACTACAGAGCCAAAGTAAACATACGGATGGAGGTTGAAGATCTTCACACAATGCACTGAGGAAAGATAAATTAATAACTATGGGTCAAAGACAAATAAGTATCTCTAGTTTAATACTAGTGTAAAATGCATGTGTCAAGTCATTAAACATGTAATGTGCCTAGATACTTATATACCTTTGTTATAGAGTTTGACACCATCATATTGAATGGAGTCTCCCACTGCTCTCCCAACAGGACCCCCATGTTTCCCGATAAAGGAGCATTGACAATGCCATAATCAGAACACACAATATCCTCCCATCACTGAGGACACAAGATAAATAATTTGGCTCAAAAAGCAAAGGCGAAGCAAGAATAAGTTACTGTTCTGGAAAACACTTAAACAGAGAAATGTTTCGATAGCTCCACAGGAGCACAGTGTTTACACTTTTCATGGAAATAAAACTATGAATGGCTTACTTATAGTTGTCTCTGCACTTTGACAGCAATATAAGCATATATTTTAACTTTATACAAAATGATCGTAAAAACAAAATCACTTTTGAGCAATTAAATGAAGAAACTGTGTTATACTGTGAATATAGTTACCACTAAAGAGTGCTGTTAACTCAAAAATGACAAATTCCATCATTTATGTATGATCTTCTTTATTCTTTGGAACACAAAAGATATTTTGTAGAATGGTTTTATTTTAATTTTTATTTTGTGGTGACCAATGACTTCTATTGTATGGACAAAAAGATCTTTTGTGTTCCACAGAAGTCACGATTTTTGACAATCTTTGACAATAGTTGTGACAAAAGAAGTTCTGTCATGACAACTCTCGGAGTGATTTGCATGGTAGTGTACATGGCAATGTTAATATATTTGGTCTTGGTGGAATAGATCTGCAACGCTGCTGCTGTGAGCATGTGAGAAATACTGCTGCTGCACATATAACACATATGAATAACCCCCATAGCATACATGATCACCATGCAGCAGATCTATACAGGTGGAGCTGGGGAAGGGTTTCTGGAGCGCACTGCTACAGTAAGCATTAGCCAAGTACTTGAATGTTGAGCAGCGAGCTCTTTGGCTACTGATACAGGAGAGAACCAATCAGCTGTGCCATGTGATAATGATGTCATTATGTCATACTGAGTTAGCTCTATCAGACTGCGCCATCTAGAATTTCATGCCAGAATTCTGCATTTGTGACTATATTGACAGTTTATCTTGAGTGCCTTATTGCTTTCATAAAACAAATATAAAATTGTTCTGTTCCTGACTTCTGATTGGTTATCAGAGCATTTCAGCTGCACTAAAATTCACAAAATAAAACAGGTATATGAAGCAAAAATCAGTTTATCATGTCCCTCTGTTGTGACTTCATTGCCACCACACTGAAAAATGTTGCCCCTATATATATTTATATATATATATGACCGTTGTTTATCAAGGTTACGATTCCATTTTAAGAGAATTCATCTAGAAATGTCAGTTACACTTTATTTTAAGGTGTCCTTGTTACAGTGTTTAAGTACTGACTCATATGAATTAATTACATGAATTAACTATATGGTTAGGATTTGGTTTAGGGTTACTTACATGTAATTATGTATAATTAATTGTTATTATAATAGTAAATACATGTAACATGTAAAAAGGGCACCTTAAAATAAAGTGTTTCCGAAGTGTCTACAGGACCAAAAGTGCCCGTAGCTTGAGAAACTCTTTAATTATATATTTTTAAATAGGTAGTGATTGTTTTATAAAAGCAATAATGCACTTAAGGTTGTGTTGTTTATGAATATCCACGGCATGCACTACCTAACGCCCTTTAGTTGTGGTTAATTTTTACAATATAGCACAGTTTCTCATACCTCATTACATAAATGATTGCTATGCAATAAAATAAGTTCAAAGTCACCAGTTATCCCAAGATATGCTTTGTAACTTGTGGCATTTCAGGTTTTTATTTATTTATTTTTAAGATATAAATGGAAGATGTCTCAGGATAAGCTGTTTCTAAAATACCTCCTGGAGTTAAAGCCACCACAGCCATAGCTGTCACAAGCTCTCAGTCGGTTATGATGACTTCCAGCACACAGAGCACTCCACGCTGCAGCTGAAAAAGACCACAGGAGTTAGTCTGTCTCATTTAGTTCAAAGAAACCAATGAACAGTGCATCTAGTCAGAAAGTGCAAAATCAGACCTGGCACACAACACTGGCGTGATTTCTCTCCCCGACATTTATCCTTCAGGTATCTGCCCTGACAGATGCAGATATTACTCTGACAGATTCCTCCAATGCTGGTGCAGCCCATGGCTCCTCTTGACCAGTTTATGATCTCTCTGCCTTTTCAAATCATGGTCAGTCTCTTATCAGACTGGGCGGTTTTCATTTCCTCCCCCTGAACTTTTCTTTTTGTTGTTTTCTTGTCATTTTCAAAGCAAATACCCATGAGAAACACTGCAAGCAGCAATACGGATATTTTTTTTTATGAGTATTTAAAATAAAACTGTGTTATACTGTAAATATAGTTACTACCAAAATGATACATTTAAGTGCGGTCTGACCAGTGTCTTATTGCTTTTATAAAATGATTATCACTTAATATAACTATTAAGAAAATACAATATTGTACAAGGTACAGACTTAATACAGATTTAATACAATATTCGCAAAAAACTCAGCTGTAGCTTCTAAATCAAAAGTGGTGCCAATGATGTCGAAATCGTCTGGTCACATGACTCATGGGAGCCAATTATTTTTGGCATCACTGATATCATAATTTATGTAAAGCTGGGGGGATCATGTGACACTTTCATGAGCCAAGTCGCACATTAGCTGAGCTCTGTATATATTACCGTCTTGTTGTTCGTCTTCATTTTTTACATTTGGGGTAGTTTTTTCGTTTGTCGTTGGTCTGGAGATGTCACACAGTCACAAACTCGCTTATCTCTCACCATCATCCTCGCCAATTAAGTAGAAAACAAAACCAATAGCCGAGGGGGCCGAGCCGACATTGAAGACAATATGGCGATCACTATAAAGCGATTTGAGGACATTTTGAAATCTGAATTAGCAGCAATGCTAGAATTCACCTCTCACATGACTACAATCCAGAATATATGCTCTAAAGTTTACTTTTTTAATCGGGGAACAGAGTGAGCAGTAAAAAGTGATCGGCGAACACACTGGCCGTCTGGATGCCCTCGAGCAGCAGGTGACTGATTTACAGGACCGCAGCAGACACAGTAATCTCCAGCTGCTGGGACTACCTGAAGGGGCTGAGAAAGATGACCCGATTGGCTTTCTGAAACGGTCACTGCCGATCTGGATCCCATCACTTGCGGGCAAAGATAGAGATCGAACGCGCGCATCGAGTTTACTCCAGAGCTTCAATGGATCTCTCCAAACCGCGAGTGTTTCTTTACAATCTGTTACGCTACAACGACAGGAATTTGATTCTTAATGAAGCAAGATGCCACGGTTCTGTAGAAGCGAATGACGGTGTGATGTTGAGCTACTTCCCCGACTACTCTCCCGCGACGGCAAAGAAGCGGAGCTCCTTCAGTGCAATACAGAACGAATTGAAAGAGGCAGGTCTGCAGACCTTTCTTCAGTATCCAGCTACTCTGAAGATCGTCATGAAACACGGCGAGACCAAAGTAATGCACCAGTGATGGTGATAATGCTGATAGAACTGCCTGTACATCCCTTTATGAAAAGTAATTCTCCCTGATCCTAACTGATAATTCAGTTGTTTCTGCTTCAGTTGTTTGCTCTTTTCTCCTCGTACGATCATGCAGTCCATTGTTGTTTTTGTATTCATGTGTTATTTTTGTTTGTTTCTTTCTTTTCATGTAGTTTGCCTTTTAAATAAAATAAAAAAAAAATTATGTAAAGCTATTGAATGGCTTAAAAAAACTTGAAATTTAGTTTGAAGTTTACTATAAAATATATACATTTATGTGAATAATCAGTGCAAATATCAGCAGTTTTGGAGGTTAATATGCAGTTCTGTGGAGGTTTCAGGAATGGTTTGAAGCCCCTGCTGTAGGGAACCATTATTAGCAATGCTTTGTGGAAGTGGGCGATCACTGCTGAACTCTTTCGCTGTAGTTTTTGTTTCCGTGGTAACAGTGCCTTCTGTGACTGGTGATGCTGCCTTCAGGATTGTGGGTGTTGTATAAATGAGAAGCATATACTATCACTTAACAACCTCAGAGCTCATGGTAGATCTGTCTTGAAAGGTTTTATACATTATAATTAAAAATCTGTGTCTTTACGGAAAAAAAAATTATGCAATTTTACTGTAGAACCCAACTGCAACTGATTGACTGTATATTGTAGCACAGCTGGAAGCTTCTATTGACCAGTCAGCATTCAGAACTGGAACTGTCTGTTTTATAAAGTACAATAAATGCATAGTTATAAATCTTAAACCACATTTCTGTTAAGATTCAATATAATCTGTAAACATGACATAACATAAAAATATACAGCTATAAAGGGGGTCGAAGTTTGATTGTCTTCTGGCAGATTAGTTGTTCATTTCTTTTCCCCAGGCATGAAAATAATGAATTGGCATTCAAAGCCACACTTTGTTCTGGCAGTTTTTCAGACTGAAATGAGCTTTACTTTTGTATTAGTGCCGCTGAGAGAGCAATTTTCTAACATTTTAAAGGAAATCTGCATAATAGTCATGCTGTCTGACACTTTCTTTTTTGGCCCAAATAATAATAATAAAAAAGAGGTTTTATAAGCATTGTGTAGCCTTGTGTGAAAAATAAAATAAAATCTCAAGTTTTGGAATAACATATGACTGACTAACCAATGATCAGCTTGCTTAGAATTTATTCCTGCAATAAATCATAAATATTTGTGTGTTCTTTACAAGAGGTTAGGATTTGAAAAATGTTCATGACAAATTGTAATAATCTTTTGTTTAATGATCCATAACACACATCTATTCTTGGTCTTGTTCAACAGCATGTGTGTAATTATGAAGTCAGTAAGTGGAAAGACTCATTAATCACAGCGTTATTGCTGCATTACTTCCTCAGTCAACGTTTAGATTCATTTGATTCCAATAAAATGTGTCCACTCACGAGAATAAATCAGTGCGTACACATATACATCACAGAGTGCTTTGCTGAATATGCTGTTGGGTCATTATTGTCCCCTTTTTGGTCATTTAGGACTCTGAAGTTGGCTTCAATTTAATATAAGGGTGTTTCTTCAATTACGGGCACTTTCTTCAAAGTGGGATCTATTTTACACACTTTTCACTACATTTCAAGACAAATTTCTGTAGAAAAATGGAAAAGGTACTTCTGCCTAAACTTTGTGCATTAACACTAAAACACAACACAATGCAATTCAGCTAAAGCACGTGTGAAAATCAGTACAGAAAATCAAACAGTATATCGGGCCCTATTTTTATGAACTCCTCTAGTTTATCATTTATTTTAATGCTAAATGCAACAATGGACATACAGTGCATGCATGTCATATGAATTCTGTAAGCTTTTTGAAAAATCATGATGATCTGTTTTTTTCATATCACTTTCCATATTAGCTCAAAATTTTAAATGATGCATGTATGGATAGCATGCTGTCAGAAATGTGTTTTATTTTATTATTGCAGTATATAGCATTATTTAGTATGCATGCATGCCAATTTTCCACCCTGACCATTTGAATGACAATGGTGGTGTCCTTCCCTTCGCCTCTCTATTAATGTGCTTGGACACAGAGCTCTGTGAACAGCCAGCCTCTTTAGCAATAATATTTTGTGTCTTGCCCTCCTTACAAGGTGTCAATGGTCATCTTTTGGACAACTGTCAAGTCAGCAGTCTTCCCCATGATTGTGTAGCCTACAGAACTGAGAGCATTTAAAGGCTTTTGCAGGTGTCCTGAGTTAATTAGCTGATTAGAGTGTGGCACCAGGTGTCTTCAATATTGAACATTTTCACAATATCCTAATTTTCTGAGATACTGAATTTGGGACTTTCATTAGTTGTCAGTTATAATCATCAAAATTAAAGGAAATAAACATTTGAAATATATCAGTCTGTGTGTAATCAATGAATCTAATATACAAGTTTCACTTTTTGAATGGTATTACTGAAATAAATCAACTTTTTCATGATATTCTAGTTTTATGACCAGCACCTGTATACATACTCTTTTTCCTGGACATAAAATCAATACATAAAAGGCATTTAAAAGGTAAAAAGAAAAAAAAAGGAAAAAAATCCAGATGCCTTGAGAATCCGTGTACTTACAACATGCCAGGAAAAGGAAAGTCGAGGAGAATTTCAGCAGCATCTTTTGAGGTCAAACGTCTAAAAAAACAGGAATAGCTATAGCGAATATGACATCACAAAATATGGAATCAGTATTTCAACTTTATTTGATTTCAACTAAATATTTACAAATAAGCACACAGTTTACAATTAAAGTAGTGCTCACCCTCTGGTGTAGAACCCAGAGCAGAAGAGAATGAGCCGTGTGTCAGAGGCAAACATCAGCTTATGTCACAAGATGAGCCTCTCTCTGCCAATGTTGATACTGGCCTGTAAAGACATTTCCTTTTGCTTCATATGAGAGAACCACTTTTAGAAAAGTAATTGAAATATGAGGGAGACATATTAACTTTGCTTCTGATGTCATTACTAATACAGAGATGTACTTCATTAGAACTGATCTGTTACTGATATTAAAGTTGCAGCTACCTTCTGCATTCACTGTTCAGTCAAACGTCTCTAGAATCAGTTAATTCCCCATAGACGGACCAACATTTGTATATACATATATATATATATACACAGATATTAGTGCTGTCAATCAATAAAAAAAAACAAAAACAAATTAATCGCACATTTTTCTGAAATTAATCGCGATTAATCCTGAATGTGATTCAGTGCCCCAATATACTCACAGGGATGTTCTTTTTTGTCCTTTGCTTAGAAGTAAAAAGAAGTTGGCAACATCGTTGCAGTGACATACTGTTAGCTAACATCCAGAAGCTGCTGGGATCTAAGTTTAGATGAATATGTGCCGCACGATTTCCTCTCATTATCAAAATAAACACACAACATGAAAGAATCCCTTTTTTGCATGACACATTTACAGTACAGCATAGCTCTTTTAGCATATACCTGTTCATTGTTTAAACATTCATTTCAAGTGACAAAATGGAAGAGAGGCTATCGGGAGCATGCTTAAACGTCACATCCTTTCGATTTCCCGGCAAAAACATCCCGAGTCCTTCAAATCAGGCTACAGGCTTTCATAGACAACCTAGAAGATCGGGTAAGGTCTGCTTTTTTAAGTTTCATTACAAGCTGTTCAAGCACTGGCAATAAGAACGTGTACATTTTTTTTTACATATTTCCCGTTTAAGTTAGCAAGGGATGTTTTTGCTGACTGAGGGAGTGAACCTATTCATGTTTTTAGTTTAACCCAAGGGCGTAGGTTTGCTTTTGGTGGGGACATAAAAGCAGTCATCTAAACTCTTCATTTATAGCTTATGGTAGCCTACATATTCATCATTTCGGAATACATAAGCAGAGTTTTTTTTCTTTGCAACTTTGTAGGATATGTTTTAAAGATAATTACACAATTTTGATTTTGTGAACCAACAAAATTACATCAGCATCAGAGTGCTGTTTGTTTTAGTCACACCTAACTAATTGGACCCAGGACGATTCTGAAAGAAAACTATTGTTGCTGTAGTAACGAAACTTTGATGTGCACCTGACTGACAGATATGCACGCTCTTATTTCGGAGTTGGTTTTTATTTGATGATATTTCAGCTAACAGTTTGCTTTGTACATTCAGTTTATCAATAAATTTAAAGTCAGAGACTTGTCTGTGGCGACTCATAAGGCTGTTTCAAATCCTGCCGCACCACAGAGCGCCACTCACATAGTTTTCCATAAAATCACATTATGTACATAATGACTTCATCCTAGGCTGGAAGACTGTGTATTGATTGACAGTGTTTGTCTTTCTGTCCGTATGCTTTATAGAGAGCTAATAATAGCCATAGATCACACTTTCTTTTTCTGTTTGCTATGTTTTGTCAAACACAGTATTTCAAACTCATCGACACACAAGTGATTTTTTTATTTTTGGAACTGTTTTGGACTGCTGTCTTGAACTGGGTGCAATGGGTTGTTCTAAACACGGCGCTGTGCTTCTCATCTGGTGTGCGAATGCCTTACATTCTTACTCTGCCCATGCCTTAATTGTGCGTTCTTGAAAGTGCACAGTTTTCCAAAGTATTTACTTTAAAGGGGATCTCGGATGCAAAATTCACTTTTACATGTTGTTTGAACATAAATGTGTGTTGGAAGTGTGTGTACACATCCACCTTATAATGATAAAAATCCACCCAGAGGTTTTTAGTTAATCCCTAAAAATAATATCCCCTTTTTCAAATCAGGCCATTCTCAGCTTCTTGTCTGTGTGATGTCACACAGACCCAGGCCCCTCCCACGATAGTTGATTGACATGGCCGTCTTACCTTAGACCCGCCCTGAGTGTGCTGTGAACAGTCCGCCATTGTTTCGACGCCGGAGCAGATGAAGACAAGAATGGCTCCATAGCGATTGATGTGTTCTGTTGTTGGATGTAATAATGAACATAGCAGTTTACTCCTGATTTACTCCTTCATTTTTTGGAGTACATAGCAATTTACTCCTGACATCTGAGCCACTGAAGAAGCAGTGAATTACTTTCACTTTTGATGGGAATTCAATCACCGATCTGCCTAAATGCGTCTATGTTCGCACGAATCATTCGTGAGCCAGCTTCACCTCCAGAAGAAGCGAGTATAAGGGGTTTTTAATGAATCTTTGCAAATCGCCTTTCCTAATAATGTGCTAGTTAGTTTTGCAGCTAAATATGGCTGAAGTTTACAGTCTGCTCGTCACCCCACAGAAGAGAGGGGCGGGGTCAGCAGAGCTCATTAGCATTTAAAGCGACATGCAACAGAACGGCTTGCTGAAAACAGAGCTGATTTTGACAGGGTAAAAAGGGTGTTTTTTACACTACCATTGAGAAATTTTAACTAAAGCATGTTATAGACTTTTCTTTAAGACCCTAAAGAATCATATCAACTTGTGGAAAATGGCCATCCGATGATCCCTTTAATTTCTTAGGTAATATCAATGAAATGACATACTTCAAATGTGTCCGAAATTACAAAAAAACTCATATAGGCTACATATATTTAATTGTTTGATCAAAATTATCGCTAGGGACAATTTAGTCGCTGGCTATTGGCAGGGACATGTCTAATTCTATGTCCATGGTTTAACCAAACTCAAATGTATTGGTTATTTCCTTAAATATATCTCTGGTGTCATATCTGATCCGTTTAGTCAAGGTAATGAGCTTCCTGTCATAATTTTGCTTCTGTAAGTTGTCGTTCAAAGTAGGCCTATTGCACCCTGTTACACAATATATACGTCTCATCATCATTAGCATCAACTTTCAAATAACCTTTCTACCACTTTTTGCCCTTTGTCAGTATATTTTTTTCTTCAGAGAATATATGTGTGTCTGTGTGCGTGTGTGTGTTTAAGAGGAGAATTATTGCTGCAGGGGGTTCTGGGAATGGTTTGCTTTAGGTATATTAATTCAAAGAGGAAGATATTTTCTTTCTGTTGGACTCTAGGGGCTTTTGCTGCTGCACAAACTGAATTTTAATACAGAGATACCTCTGCCGCACAGTTTAATGTCTTTATGGTGCGTGGGCTTTGATAGCACAGGTGTTTATTGCAGAAAGTTGTGCTCTAAAATCAATATGGCATCCAGCGAGGAAATTGGAAGGGGGTTATGGAGTTGTAGTGCCTAGTAGACCAGGACACACACACACAATAATTTCAAGACAGCACATTCCTTAGCATGAGTTAAGACTTCCACTCCCAGCATCTGCATTTGACTGGCTGGCCGATTTCCTGCCCTAAATCTCCTTATCTCAGGAGACCTCTAAAACCAGGATAAATTTGAGGGAGCATCTGGACGTATTCCAGAACAGGACTTTACTGTGGCTTTCTTATCACTTAAACATAATTCAACCAGAAACAGGACAAAGACCTCTGGATCTGGACACGACCTCCTGACTGGTTAACATGTAATTCAATGATTGTATCAACCAGGAGAGACGTTTTTATGATGAGACTGGGCGTTGAAGTCTCACAGATACATGCCCAACGGGACACTCATGACCCCCGGACAGCTCCCGCTTTTGTCCTCCCTGCATTCCAAAGGAATGCGTTTTTTTTCTTGTGCAAAGAACACCAAACTTTTATTGACTCTCTGCCCACAGATATTCCTTTATTCCTATTTCTATTAAAACAATATACTCAATAGACAATACATACTAACGTTGTATCTTATGTCTTTCATATACGTGGTGTGATTATTTAGAAGGTAGCATGTTAATCGATGCATTATCCCATGTAGTATATAGAATTAAGGTATGTACTTTGTGTATGCTAAATACCTGTTGTTTGATTTTGAATGAAAGCTAGTTGCGTCAGCAATAATTCGGTGTGGATGAAAGTTGACTTTTCTCATCATAATGCATGATTAAAACACTTATAGGGATCTGCTAGGACATATTCTTCGGAAAACTGAGCCGTGCGGGGCGAGGGTCCGCCCTACAGAAACACTTGCGATTGGATCAAACAGCAAAAGGGGAGGACTGAAATCAGCCCGTTAAAGACAGAAGCCCAGCTTTGCTTAGTGCTTGCTGCTTGCTCGCACGCTGTTTGAAACTTCGGCTCCTCATCTGATCGCGCTGTTAAGTGCTCCCAGCCATTAACATCTGGCCAAGCATTGAACAACTATCAATACTTAGTCAAACTTCTGAAGAAACCCTTGAAAGTCTGAAGCTACGCGAAAGGAACTCAAGGAAAAACTTTGACCATCATCACATCACAGAGAAGCCAACCAACCACCGAAGGGCATTCCTTGAAACGTGTCAGACGACGACACATCAACAGCCAATCAGTGGAAACACCCAGCAGTCAAACTCAACTCAGAGCAAGTAATCAAATAATTCTTCATAAATCTGCTGGAAACTGGTTGCATTCATCTTTAAGAGTAAAGATAGTAAAGTGCTTGCTGGACAAGTCGTTAATGAGGTATCGTTAATAAGGTATAAGTTTGACGTTTTGATTAATATCCATTAATCATACGAATATGAAATCGATACTCCATGACTCGATTTCCAGAAACTAAAATTAAATTAATAGTTCTAAAATGACTACAGAGTCAACCGGGGGGTGCTGAAGAGAGACGGTACTTTAGTTAACCCAGATTAACCCGTCCGAGAGAGACAGTAACTCGATTTGAGGGCTCTCCTTGATAAACATTTGTGCAAATGGCAGCATGAAGATGTTGGATGAAGCCCATGAATGGGGTCACATGGCATTTCACTCAAGCTCCTTGGTTTGTTTGAATTGGCAAAGCGAGTGTGCAAAGATGCTACAAGTGTTTCCTAGCAACAGTGTCCCATCCCTCCTCCTTCCTCCAGCTGCAGCAATGCACCATTTCCATGGCTCTGAAATGCATTTCAGTTTTGAGACTCTTGTCACAGACTCTCATGGAGAAAAGAGTATAAATAGTAAGTGTATTCCAGCTACACAAGCTGAAATTAATTTATATTGCATGTCCGATCATAATTCAAAATGCATTGCAAATATTTTGGAGTGCTAAAGTACCTTCTTCCATCATCAGTTTTGTCTTGGAAATCAGTTACAAGGCAATAGTTTGAAGAGAATTTTGGTGCAGGATTTACTTTGAATTATTTTAACTTAGAATAGTTCACAAATAATTACAAAGAAATGGCAAGTAATACATAGAATAAATGAGAGGTGTGTTTGAGATTAAAAAAAAAATGTATATACTATTTCCTTGTAAAATATACTCTAATAATCTTTGTTTAATTTACAACTTAAAATAGTTTTTTCAAGGTGAGACACAGTATGAAAAAATAATAGATATCACCATATTTCCCCAGTTGATTGATTACATTAAGAAATGCAAACATTTTTATGTATTGCAAGTTTTCTGACATAGTATGTTTAAATATACAGGCATTATCTAATTAATTATGCACTTTTCATGCATTTATAGAACAAAAATCTTATCACTGGGTGAAGTCAGGTTAAAAATTCTTGTTTCATTTTTCAAAGGTTTTTAGATTTCTCTTCTTATCACTCCATACAGCCAACAGCCAGAAAAAAAAAGTTTTTTCCCCCACTTTTTTTTTTTTTTTTTTTAATGTATAAAATTAAGCAAATTATATGAACCAAATCTTCAGTAAAAAACTTCAGAATATAGTTAGGAATAAAACTAAAATTTGTTGTATGTAAGTGTTACAGGGGAAGAATCTCATTTTGAGAAAAAATAAATAAATAAATAACCCTTTAAAGACATGTATCGCAATTGAAATATACAGATGCAAATAGATAAAGTGCTTTAAAAGAAACACTTAAAATTGTATTTTGGATGTTTTCTTTCTGCTAGTCTGAAAACATCCTTTATGAAAAGCGAAAAAGCCCAAAATCTCAAAACTGACAGGTGTATGCAAAATGAAAACAGCTCTTCTATGGTATTGTTGCTTAAACCCCTTTTTTGGACCTTTATTTTTTAAAAGTGTAAGTGTGGTTGCAGTGTGTTGGCCAAGCATTTCAAGTCTGCATACTTGCAAAATGAATGTTTCTTAGCTAAAGTATGGTAATTCAGGTAGAAAAGACTAGTGACAGGAAAGTGAAAAATATCTATATATTCATCCAATTGCTTATTGTCAGAACATGCAAACTCAAATTTTCTTTTGACATACATTGGTCGTTGAAGTATAAAAAGTTTCAGACCTCCTTGCTGCAAAAACAGCTGCCAAAACCTTCTGACAGATGCTCAGAATGAAGTAGAAAATAATAATGCTTTACAAATATAGTGATTCTGTTCATGTGCATAAAACTTACAAAAATCATAAATTAACTTCAATAGACATACACAATTAAATAAAAATAGAAAAGCATGCCATGACCCCTTAATAATGACTACATTTGCTGACATTCTGTTTGAGGAGGTGGCAACGTAAAAGTCTTTTTGACCTCATAGTTCAACTGTATCAGACTTTATCAGTATTTCATAATATTTATGATAAAAACGGCCTCATTAGTTGATCAATTTGCTTAAAGTCAATATTAGCAGCTAATTTTAGTTTTGAGATATGAGATATTTCTGAGTAAAAGAATATTCAGTGAGGAAAAAGTAGGGCGCTTCTTGATTTTATCAGTTGATAATTGGCTTGAAAAATGTGAGTTTCTTTGAAATGTAGGCTGCCTTGGACAGCATTTTCATGAGCGATATATATTTTCTTTAGAACAGCATGCACTTATGAATCATGCACAGTAATGCATATTAAAGTATAAAAGGTTCATTTTGACTTCATGCAAAAAGCAACATTATCCTGAAGCAGAAAAGAAAATGTACCTTAGAGACCACAAAGCACTTGCATTGTTTTTCTACTTTTATTTTTACACTTCCAGTAAGTGTGGTCATCCTAAATACAGTTAAAGATACATTTAATAACCTTTTGTGTAACATTGCTCGACTGGAACTGGGCAGTGGCACCATGTAGTGCTAAACGTCACAGACAGGGGGCACCATTGCATTTTTAATCCAAACAGAAGCAAGTGCTTTGTATTCTTCAGAAGTGCCTCCTAAGGTTCAGTTGCTGCTTTTAAGTGCTAACTTGCAGTCTATGCAGTCTTTTCCCTTGCTTGACAGACATTTTGTGCCACACTGAAGCTATCCATATTTGACCAGTACGCGCTGACAGAATTATTATGCATCATATTTGAGCTAAATGAGTTTGATTGTCCTAGCAGAGCTGTAAAGTTATTATTCCATTCGAGAGTAAATAACTTTCTAATCTTTGCTGTATGCCCTCTCACGTTGAACTTCAATCTTATTTGATCAAATCGCATCATGCACATATCACTCTTTAAGAGAAGCACACAGGGAACTCAACCTAATTGACCCCAATAGAAACTAATGCTAAACTAACAGTGTGCTGGTAAATTTTAGGTGGAATAAATCAGATCTTTTTCACTTTGATCATCACATTTTGCCTTCTCCTTTTTTTCTTGAGGATTCTCAGTTCTGTAATCTAGGTCATAGTGAATGTTCTGGTAGATGCTGAGGGGTCTCGCTCGATGCAGAAAGCGCTGTTTGATGGGGCCGGTGAGGGGAATGTCACATGCATCACAGTCAATCAGATATTGAGCAAAGAGCAGGCAGACAGTCCTGATGGATCAGGTCGCCAGAGAGAATATGAATCACAATCGAGACGCACAGCACTTATCGGACAGGTTTTGCTGAATGCCTGTTTGCTCGCGGTCTGAGGTGGTGGTCAGTACTGTAGCAGACAATTACAGGAACATTGTTAATACATGTAGCTGGAGTAAACGATGAGGGCATCGGGACAAAACCCTTGGAGCATTTCATTCATTTATATCAATACAATTAGCATTATATTGAATTTCTTCCCATTTAACTGTAATATCCTTTCTTGGTAATTACGGCATGTAAATGCAAATCAGCATGTATGTTTATGTTTTTATGATGATATTTATTTTATTTCTTTATAAAAATACCTTTTTGGAGACTTTGAATAACAAAATACATAAATATGTGTGTTTATTCTCTCTGTATATGATCATGCATTATTAAAAAGACATAATGAATATTAAAGAAAATATTTATTTTGTCTCCAGTTAACGCTTCAACCTTTTCCCCCCCCCCATCCTTTTTCCATTTTTTAAAATTGAGTTTTGTCAACATTCTTTCAGTAATTCTAAAGTAAACAACTGATAATTGAAAAGTTCATATTTGAAAATCATTGATAATTTGAAAAAAAAACAACAATCTGAATTTCAATAAAATTCAATTAAAATAAATAAATCAGAAACAAAAATAGAAAATAGAAAAAAAAAACAGCATAATCATGTTATGAAGGCCCTTGTAATTTAATAACATTGAGCATAAAGCTTGTAATGTTAGATTATACTCAAATACTGTCAATCCATTTATGATTTAATCATATATGTCCAAATGATCTTAAATTGTTATAATTATTACAATGACTGATATTTTTGTTAATAAAATAGTACTTTAATTTGACATAGCACATTGCAACACTTTATCTCATCAAACTGGAAAATGCACCCATGAGGAAACGTCCCTCCTGGTCCTTCTGGTGGACACACATTAATGCATGAACCCTGTCAGCTCTGTGATTGTGCTCGACTGTATATCTGACTGATTCCCACAATCTGATCTGCTTTAAAACACCATTCATTAAAAGAGCACCTAATTACAGCAGTTGCATTATCTATAATTATTTTTCCAGCCAACTTCCCCGATAAAGGTTCCTCTGTGCAGTCAAATATGTAATTATATTTTTAGAACACCAGTAATTCACGTAATTAAAGTAGAGCCTTACAGACATCTATATATAGCGTGTAGAAAATGCTTCATATCGATTTTAAGCAGGAGACAATGATGTGTTACGAAAGACCAAACACACACTTTTAAGCAACTTGTGTTAAAATGATGTGACATCAGAGCTCCTCAGGTTCACATTAGATGTGAATATTCAACCAAAAGGTGTCCAACATATGTCTCTGTTTTGAATAGTGTAGCTATAGTTTTAGATCCGTGCACTTTTTGTTGAAAAAATGCATTTATGTTACTTTTTGTTTTTTATAAATAGCACATTTTAACTGATGAAATGACATTTATACTTTCTGAAGTGACTTTTTTGGGGCCCTGCGTTTCATCTCCTCTCTGGTTTAATAACGAGCCAAGAGTCATTTCTGTTAGTTAATCTCAAATCATTCAGCAGTAAAACAGCACCATGGAAACAAGGGAGGGTCAAAACGTGAAGGCTTTTTTTAAACCCCGGTTGACGCAGTAAATCTATGTATTAGGCCTCTAGATGGCAGAAAGTCCACGCCGATGCATTGCACTCAAACACCGCAAATCAAACTCTGAGGTTAATTACAAAAATCCCTCATGCGGAGAGCATGATTGCTTAAATATTCTTCAATAATAATAAAAAAGCCTGTCTATTAATAATCTGTTCGTTCACATGGTGTTGCTGCCACACCAGATTGCGTTTTGAAACTGTATCTGAATAAAAGTACTTGTATATGCATATCATGCCTGCTATTATTGAAACATTGCAGATGTTTGTAATTTCATGCAATGCTCAACTTTAAAGATGATGATGGACATCTGATGATGGACTTGCCATTAACTGGGATTAATAAATACTGCCATGCAGTCATCCTTAAAACATTATGTAGGCAGTGAGAGCATGATGGTAAAAGGTTACGACTTCAAAAGCATTAAAATGAAACACTGTATGATTTCTAAACCAGCACACGCATACTATGCATGCACAGTGTCACTCTTTGAGACACAGTAATGCATTATGGGTAAGTCAACTAATAAAAGGCTTAAAGCATTCTCATTCTGACAAGATAAAGCATGGTTGCAGCATATACTTTGAGGTCATTGAAGAGATTAGTGGTGGGACGTATAAATAAAACCTTTTATCATGGCAACAGCATCATGATATAGTGCTTCTGATGGACATTCAAAAATAAAAAATGGTTTATATATGAAAAATAATACCTATTTTTGGATAATCCACTGAATTAAATACTTCACAAAGAAGATGCAAACCAAAAAATTAGATCATTCATAAAAAAAGTGATAACTCAAAAGATTGTAAACTCTGATTGATGAATAGGAAGTTTAACATTAAATTGTCATGCAATAGTAGCTCGAGGCATTTGCTCACATGTGCAAAATTCAGTTGCAAAACAGCGCTATTTTAAAGTAGTGCCTTTCTTATTACTGGATCTAGATGGAAAAGACAGCAAAAGCTAATGAGGGTCTGCAGCATCTGCTTAGAAACGTTACGTGATGAACATGTGGGAGTTTTGATGCCTTATCGCTGATCTACAGGAGAGAGATCTCCCACACATGTGCCACCTATCTCTGCAGTTCATCCTGTTTGGAGTAAAATATACACTATTATCATGGCTCTCCAGAATGCCTAGACACGCCACACTCACACACATCCACTGCAGAACGATATGAGAATAACAAACCTACAGGGGAGCCTCGGTCTACTGAGCACAAGCTAAAATTACATTTGGCATATACCCCTAGCCAGACATCTTCAGAAGCACCATCTTCACCTGCTCTAAAATCCACAAATCCAACAAGTCTCAATGCGTTTCTGTCTCTCGTGAGCTGCAGGCGATGCCAAAAATCTAATGATTTTCAAATTCTCTTCATTTACACATCTGGCAGGCAGTTTTATCCGAAGCTCCTTACATTGTATTCAAATTCAACATTTAATCAGGTCTTGCATTCTCTGGGAATCTAACCCATGACCGTGGCATTGGCAGCACAGAGTTGTGCTTTACTGGTTGAGCTACAGGAACACACAATAGTCCATTCTGCTCTCTGGAATGCTCTATTAACTAGTTATTTCACATGTACAGATGAAAATATGAATGCAGCTTGTTTGTGCAAAACTAACTAAGGGTGGTTGGTTATCAGTGCATTGCTATGCAGCAGGTAAAGCATTGTTTGAGAGTTGCTGTGTGGTTTCTCAGGTAATCTATAGTTATAATATGGTTTCTTGTTCCAGTGTAAGTCTGTCAGATTTTTCTTTGACCATTTTATCATCTGCCAGCTGAAAATTAAATGCTTGATCATTTAGAAAATGTAGCTGATTTAGCTCAATATGAAAAATTAGATTTTTAAAATATGTATTTTCAGTTTTATTTATTATTCATATATTTTCAGTTTTAGTAATTTTGTTGTGTTTTGTCTTTTTTTTCTATATTGTTTTTAAGAACACACACACACACACACACACACACACATATATATATATATTTAAAAAAAGTGAAAAGTCATAGTTAATAGTGAATAAGTGTTCCCTTTTCTAAAGTGTTACCACATATATAATTTTTTTTTTTAGAACTTCAGCTTAAGGAAAACAAAAAATGACAACTGCAACTAGCTGATGTTGAATAAGTTTACTTTATACATTTTTTAATTTTTATTTTATTAAGTTAATGTTTATTTCATGTAAATGTATTTTTTGGTCACACTTTTATTTTAAGGGTGAATTCTCACTATCAACTGTGACAATAAACTGTAACAACTATGTTGCTGCTTATTAATAGTTAGTAAGGTCGTTGTTAAAATTAGGCATGGGGTCGGATTAAGAGATATGAAATATGATCATGCAGAATAAGACATTAATATGTGCTTTATAAGTACTAATAAACAGCCAATATGCTAGTAATATGCATGTTACTTAATAGTGAGAACTGGTCCCTAAACTAAAGTGTTACCTTTTTTTTCATAGTTTTAGTTAAGAATAATAATCCTGGGTGAAATTCATATCTGCAGCACAGCTTTTATCTGGAATAGTGTGCATCAATGAATATAACTAGTAATACAAAATTAAACAAATCAAATTCAAACTAATTTCGATTCCAAGTTGGCTTCAAACCATACAGTGTGTTTAAAAGTGAGAATGAGACCAAACAGGATGGACTGTAGAAAGAACCGCTCTGAGCCAGAACACTTGACTGACAGACTTTGAGGAGAAACGCTGAGCTCCTTGAGGCCGAACAATGACATTCAGTTAGATGAGCCACCTGGTGAACGCAGCCCAAAGGGGGATTCCACAGCGGCCCTTCCATGATTAATCACATTGTCATGGATGACAAATGAACAGCTACCGCTGTAACCTACTTTAAAGTTCACAAAGAACCATGCCATTTCACCTCTTTTTTAACGCAAGTGGAAGCAGCCAATTTCCTGCCCTTAAAAACATGACATATAAACAAGCAACCAGTTGTTCTGTGCATGTTTCCTCTTAACTAGTATTGCACTGTGCATAACAGCTTTTCCTTCCAGTCCAAGAGAAGGAGCTTCCTACTAACTGGATGATTAAAGTACTCTCTTCAGCTCCATATGTTCTGTGAATGTACACTGACCAGGTTCCCTTTTATGGTGGCGTTTTGACTAGAATTTCTAAAAGTATAGTTTTATGTGTGCAGAATGCAGAAGTCACCCACAAAAGTGCTCGAAACATCAAGCTTTTTTGTAGTGTTAACAATATTACATGTTCAGTGCAAAAACACCTCTTTTGTAAATGTGACCTATTACAGATTGTGTCTTATTCCCAAAAAGCCAGTGGCTTTCCATAAACAACCAATGTCACACTGTTAGTTCCAAAAGATGTTTGGTAGGAGCGTGTTCATCTGGTACTCTCAATCACAACACAAGGACACATAAACAGCTGCTTAACGAATTACTGTGCAAATGCACTAGTCCAGAGGGGAACTGTCGAGCCAAACTCTCCATTTAATCACATTGCAGTCTATGATTGAGATATATTAGTTTTTGAATTATATATGCATCACTCCTGTAGTGATGCACTGGGGGAAAACAGCTTCTGATGTCACGCATTGCATTGATGAAACCTGGCTGCAGTAGCGCGGTTCTTGTCTGGTAAGATTCTTTAGTTGTTTTGAAGCAGCCAGTTGGTCTGTATCGCTGTCTGCACGAGTGCACATGCTTCGGCTTGTCAAAAAAAAAACACAACAGGCAAACAGACTGCTCAAAACTCTCTCTTCCGCATAAAAGAGGTCAGCGTGCGCTTCCGGCGGGCTGACCGATGGTTCTGTTGACACGGCCCAGGTGCTGGGGAAATCACCTAGACAGGACTTGGACATGTGATTCCTCCCGGCAGCTGTTCCTTCGGATAACGCCATAAACTTGAAGCTGGTGCCTGCAGTTGATAGTAGAAGAGAATCAACATTTGCCACCATAAATGAAATTTGCAGGGTAGTATAAACCAGTTACTCTCAACTGGTTTGCTTGAGGAAATCAAGTGGTGACCAAACATTGTACCAAAATTGTTTGTCACACAAAAGCAAACAGTGTCTTTAAAGCGTATTAAAAATGAAAAAAAAAAAAACCTGCATAGTCCAAATATGCCAAATAATGAACATGACAAATGCTGAATAGGACAAATTTCCAATTTAGTTACTAAATGTCTCTTGAATGGTTTCATACAAGTAATTATCCACCAAAAACACATTATGGTCGACACAAACCGTGTTTACCCTTGTTATAATTGAACACCTCTTTCTTCAGACTTTAGAGGAATTTATATGTTATGTGAAATAATTAATCAAGTTAGTGAACTAGCAATGAGAAATACATTTAATAATTTGTTAATATTAAATTCAGCGTTTACTAATACATTTTAAAATCAAAAGTTGTAATAAGTTGAGCAACCAGTACATTGAGTAAAAAATAACAAATGAGACGTTGTTGTAAAGAATTAACACTGATATTGAATATTACCAAATATTTGGTAATACTAATTCTCACTGTTAACTGGTTGCTTATTAGCATGCCTATTAATAACATATTGGCTGTTTATTAGTACTTATAAAGCACATATGCTGCATGATCATATTCTACATCCCTAATCCTATCCAATACCTAAACGTAACAACTACCTTACTAACTATTAAAAAGGAGCAAATTAGTAGCTTGAGGCAAAAGTCATAGTTAATGGTTTGTTAATGCCAAGAGTTGGGCCTTAAAATAAAGCGTGACCAAATATTTCAGTAAATAAAAAATCTGTGACTTGATGTAACATGTTTCCAAAACAAATGAATAACCCATTTGTTATTATGGTTGATTGCATTTAGCATTGTTTTCATATTAGAACAGACCTGCAACCCATGTTTTGGTTCACGACCGTGTGAAAAATAGACTCGCATTGGAATAAAGGTTTACATGTTATCAGTTCATGCATTCCCTGGCAATCGAGTTCATGACCTTGTTGTGGCTAACGCCACGCCTGACTGTTTTAATTAGGGTCAGAGTCTATTTTTGGAGAGGAAACGTCCAACAGAGTCTCCCATAATATAATGAAACAACAGTGCGTACAATGCCGCACTATATTGATATTCCTGATTAGGGTTGGCTCTAAAACACATTTATCTCAGTAGTAGTAAACCGTAAGCATTACACTGCAATTAATTAAGCTTACAGACACCATTCACACTTTTTTTGTGTGTGGATTATTTCAATCCATACGGATCTGTTGCAGTGTCGTTTACAAAGAACCAAAGCATTAAACCTGGACTTACTTAAAATGTAATGCACTTCTTTTGCAGCCTTGGTAGCACTAATATTTCATGTGCAGAATAGTAAGGATAATTATGAGTTATATCCTCTTGTATTTTGTGATTGTTAATACGCTGTCAGAAAACCCCCTGAACAAGGTGTGTATTAGTCCCATATGCTTTAGGGCGAGATAAGGCACAAAGCTTATCTTTGACAAGTTAAAAGTACTTATTTTTCTTGACAGTGTGTGTCTGTGTGAAAGTAATCCATGATAATCACCAGGAAATGTTGAAAGGTGTTCAGGTTAGGTGAAGAAAACAAAGGTGTCATATTTGTATTTGCACATGGGTGATTCTTGCAGAAATGTTTGTCAGTTCAAGACAAATATACCAGAATCCCGCTAGTGCAACACGCTCCTTGAAGAACTGAGTGCTAACAGGGTTCACCAATGCCACATAGACGTCCAGCTGCGACCTCCACCAAGAACAGGACAAGTCCATTTACACGTCCTAGAGAAGCGCTCCCAAAACAGACACTGTTTAGTCTCCGATGTCTCTCCAAACCCTCCAAGGTTGGAGATACACATGACGGATGTCGAGTGTCCTTCTGATGAGGCTAAGAAAGTGACTTTAAAAATACTCTATAAGGGCAAACTTGAGAAGTGTAGTCTGGTAAAATGGCCAAACAGTTTTGTTTAGCAAGTAATCCTACCCAATACCTAAAGGTAACAACTACTTTACTAACTATTAATAAGCAGCAAATTAGGAGTTTATTGAGGCTAATGTTGTAGTTAATGGTTTGTTCATAGCAATAATTGGACCTAAGAATAAAGTGTGACCGATGGTTGATTTTGTTCAGGATTTGGAAACACAAAAATACTGAAAATAATTTTTGCAGTGTCATAATAAGTATATTTTTCTTTTGCTGAGGTGGTTGCCAATAACCCTTAATTGGGGACTAAAACTATGCTCATCTTTCTCTTCTTCTAGTTTTTTGACAGATGTCAGTTTACATCGTTCGCTCAGTTTTAACATTTGTGACCCGTTCTGGCGAAATGAAACTACTGGACGACGGCTACTGCTTCTCAACACAAGTTGTAAGTCTATTGTTTCAAAGCGCAGCATTCCAGCTTTGTTAATATTCACATCGAATTCTCGATGACATGAGTCCAAACCAGTGAAATATGATTTTCAAACCCATGCTTATGACAATCGTGCTGACTGACATTTGCAGAGCATAAGTGCATAAGACGCGCCTTTCCGTGAGCGCCCGATCTCCATTATAAAGTACATTATTGTGAAAAATGTATTGGCGAGATTCACATCATAATCTGTTATGACTGACATGAATGTATAGTTAATAACTGGGGGAAAATCTGATGTGTAACATTATATTTGATCATGCATTACAGTAGGTCTTAATATAGATCTGTCTCAATGTTACATTAAAAGAAAAGATGGAATCACTCGCTGCTCTTAATTAAATACTGTTTATTTGCATCTTTGTTCTTGTTTTTAATAACAAAGATAAAATAAAAATAGCTATATTGTGATTAATAATATAGTAATTGTTATTGAGGAAAATATGCAACGTTGCTTGGTGATTCTGCTTTGGAATCTTTAACCCGATTTTTCTCAAAATCAGATCCGCTGCTTCAAAGATATTTTAATGGAGAATGTGAAAATAAAAATAACTCATTTTTGAAAATGTGCGCATTCCGACTCATTTTGCCAGCACCGGTCACATTTACTGACATTTTCTCACACTTCAAATAAGAACGGCTGTCAATGCATCAGAGAAAA
Organism: Barbus barbus; assembly: GCF_936440315.1. Lineage (NCBI taxonomy): Eukaryota > Metazoa > Chordata > Actinopteri > Cypriniformes > Cyprinidae > Barbus > Barbus barbus. Next base: position 1,108,223 of record NC_136714.1, on the reverse strand, counting down.
GACAAGGGCACTTGGAAAGCATCCAAAATGATAATTATTTATCACATATGAGTTAAACAGAATACAGGATGAGTGGGGTATCGTCCGGGATATTTGCTGCTATGAAGCCTTTGTTTGTTTACATCCCCCAGTTTATTTAATATTTTAATTCTGTTTTATTTGAAATCCGGTGTCACTGAGCTTTTGTGTCTGCCCTGGGCTCTCTCAGCCTCTGCCTGTTATTATTATTACCCTCCTTTCATACCCTTAGACTTGAAATGGGGACCGTATGACCACTTTACCAAAGTACTGATTAATGGTAAAGAGTTTAATTCTGAAAGTACAAGACTATATGAAGCTTTTTCCTTTTTAAACCACAGTCTAAGGCCACTTTCAACACTGGGTAAGGCGACTTGCCACATGATTTTTCACCAGACAGATTGCAATGCCAAAGGTATACAGCAGGAAACAATGCAGTGCTATTTTATTGTTTAACAACTAATCACAGTCTCAGAAACTGTCATGTGTTGTTTAGTTTCAGTTGAGAGAAAAAATAAATAAAATGATGCACAGTTACCACAAGCACATTAACAGGAATAAAGACAAGATTATCTATTTATAATCATTTTTTGAATGATGTTCTCGCATGGAAAAACAAAACAAAAATCTTATGAGATCTTAAAATCTGACTGCACATGATAACCCAGAATGATGTGTACCCAGGAACCACTCTGCGTTAACAATTTACATTGTGAAGACTGATTGAAGATGAGAAAAGCATTAGTAACACAATACTTGCAAAGGTGAGAGGCGTCTGAATATCTATTGAACACGACATTGAAAACTTCAGTGCAAGGTACTAAAGCGCACTTAAAAACATATCAATAATATATGCAAGTCTTCCTATTATTGTTAGAAAAGTAAGTATTCATTGTCCCTATAAATCATTGATGCATATTAATGTAGAATGCCATATCAAAAAGAGTGACCAATTTATAGTGTTTCATGCTCTTAAACACACTTGGAGGCCTCCTACAATGTCTACAAAGCCTATTTGATTTTTCACCTATTTTATCATCTGCTAGGGGAAGTCTGATCACTTAGATGATTAATAGCACATCCATCTCTCTTCAACAAGCCGTGTGATTTGAGACAGGCTTGTGTACCATTCAGATTAATAAAGATAATGCCTTTTGAATTCCAATTCAATTGCAGAATCTAAAGTAGCAAACAGGGTGCAGAATTGTAATTTAAATTTGAATGTAATAAATGAAAATTAAAACATATTAAATGGATCGATTTGAGGCATCATTTATTTCCATGACACAAATGGTGCAGGATCTCTTGGCAAATTAAACTATGATAGAAGAAAGCACTTTAACAGTGTATCTGCTGTGTAACAGAACATTATTCAGATAATAAAGTGGATGGTTAATACACAGAGTATTTCCTTTAATAACTGACATTAATGATAAAATGGTTATTAGGAGATGGCCTTGTGAGTTATTATGACGGATTTCAAAAGGCAACAGCATTTATTCACTGACACCATTTTAGAGCAACGTTAAAATCTCAGATTCAAGTCCTTATAAATAAAGCAGAATCATCTCATAATAGGTGTTTTATGAGAAATTTCGACAATAAAATCACAACATTATAAGAATAAAGTAGCATCATTTTGAGACTAAACACTTAAAGTAACTATCTTCCCCTTGTCTACCAGTGGGTGAGTAGTTAATGCTTTACACACGATTGCATGGTTCTTCATAAAACCTGCATTGCAAAAGTTTGCGTAGGATATACTATGTAGGTTTATAGGATTTAGGACATGCTATATAGGTTTATAGTCCAGTTTCACTGTAATTTCTGCTGAGTCTGGCTCATTGTCGAAACCTGCTTACGTGTGCAATGAATACAGCAATCTGATAATAATGGCTCTGAAATGCTGACATACTGCAGACGCAAGATGTGTGCATCAGGGCTAAGACCAACACAATGAGATTTTCATGACAAGGGAACCTTTCATTAAACATATACTTAAAAATGGCAATAAATTGTCCAAATCATGTTGGGAAGTGAAGGATGGCTTGTGCAGAGAATCTGTAGATTGTTTTCCCAGGTTGTCAGACCTGGCTACATTACACCTTACCTGTATCTTGGGAAACCTTATGCATGTTTGTGGTCCCATGAGAGACAGACTTTATGCCATTGGTGGCGAGGTGGTAATAGCTTCAGCTGGACCTCAGCACATGCCGCCCACAGCAATCTGTAGTGACTCTTAGCCAACTGCTCCTGAAGCGAGTGAGGGTTTTGAGACAACAAATAGAGTGCTGGGGCGACGGTGATACGAGGAGGAAGATCTTCCATCACATACTAATAAAGCCCTTGAAGCTGCAGCGCTGTAAACACAGGTGCTGTAAGCCATGTTAATCGTTTCTGACTTCCACCAGACTTACCACACAAGTATGTTGCTTTCAAGATCTCCTGGGAAGTTGTCTGAAGTAAGTTGTGTTCAAGTGATTTTGGTCGGAAAAAAGCACATGCAAGGACGCAGGTTTGCTTTCGACATTGCGTATTTGGTCATATTTTTTTTCTTCCTACTATGGAAGTCAATGGTGCCCCAAAACTGCCTGGTTACAAACTTTCTTCAAAATATCTTCCTTTGTGTTCCGCAGAACAAAGAAATTCATACAGGTTTGGAACTACTTGAGGGTAAGTAAATGATGACAGAATTTTCATTTGTGGGTGAACTATCCCTTTAATCACACATCACTTTATTTTAATATTAATTGAATTGGTCCCAGGATGATTCTGAAAGACTCTGCTGTTGCTATAGTAACGAAACTGGTGTGCATCTGATAAACAGATAAACGGCACGCTCTTATATCAGTGTTGTTTTTTATTTTGTGGGTATTTCAGCTACACACACTCCACACAAACACTTGGATATTCGCTTAATAGCGCACATTTATCTAGGTTAATGTTAAAGCGAGCAGATGTGTAAAGTTGCTACTTACCTCTTTCTCATTCAGATGATAAGTCATATTTGTGGTGGATGAATGATAGGCAAACTTTTAGATTTCCTTCCCAAAATAATGTAATTAACTCAAGGACCAGCTGTTAATGATCGGTCCATCATAGACACACAAAATTATTTTTTTTTCTGCGACTACATGACTAACAAAATTTTAGTGGACTAAATGACACTTGGTCGACTATATTAGGGGGCAGGTCTAGTCATTTGATAACTATTTTTTAGCATGGGTGTTCAGTCTATATAAGCTGTGAATGCTCTGCATCTCCAAGCCATTTGAGAGAATGAGCTCAACAACTGGCTAAGTAGCGTTATTTTCTAAATTCCTTTGTCATTTCAGGTGTTACACAGAGCTTACATAATAAAATGTTATAAAAAGCTATTTATATGCCAAACAATGTTAATTTTCTGCAGATCTGTGCCAGTTACGCAGGGATTTGGGTGAATGGGTCCACAGCTCCATTGCTGTAAATCGTCATTATTTCTGCATTCTCATTGCTTTGTTGGCAAGTGGATGATTTCATGCGCAAGGCAATCAGTCCACAAATTGCTTGTCCCAAATGGAAAAAGGTGTGTCAAATGACAAAAAATGTCAAATGACAAAAAGTGTAAATCAAATTATTATTATTATTTTTTTTTTTCTAAAGCAAGGCAAACTTTGCAAACACATATTCTTACTTTTTTGGGGGATGGACAAAGTATGTTGACGTTTTTTGGCATCATGTTTGAGCAAACTAATCAAAGTGAACAGTTTTGAGCATTTCTGAGGATTTTTTGTTTTCCCCATGCTTGACAAATCTTGCATTTCTGACATGTGTAAGCATATGTGACAGCACAGTCATCTAATGGCAACAGCACTACTTTTATATTGACACCTGCATTGATGACAGCATACTCTCGCCACTGTTTTTAGCACTTACAGAAGAAAACTAAGAACAAAGGATGCACATTTGGTGTGTAAAGAAATGCTGATGAACCCAAGACCCTGAAAGTATGATGTTGGACACTTGAGACATGTTTGGTCTCGAGTGCTACAGCACTGCTATTGTGGAATTTTTATGGTATTTTTCTTCTTTTGTGTAGCTCAGTATGAATTTTGGGTATAGATCTGTTTTACCCACTTTACTCATTTTTAATACCTCTCTAATGTTTCTTGGGAGATGCCATTGAAAATGTAGAACAAGGGCCTCTAGGCTCAAGGTCTCTCCAGTCAGCCAACAAAGGCACACAAATGATCAATCATTCTGAGTTAACGTTATCTCTTCTGCTGGAAGCGTGCCGCAGAAATAGACAGGAAGAGAGTGGGGTGATTCACTCTCTGTTGCCCCTGGCCACATACCTATAGTCACCCTGCATTTCTCTGCTGTTCATTCTCCCTCTCTGCAATCCATACTTGCTTATTCTGAGTATTTTGGGCTGGTTTTCTACATCCTTCATCTGCTATGAAATGGAATTGTTCCATGGCATTTGTTGATGGGTTTTCTGAATGATCAGGCTTTATTGTAGGTAACCCTGTATAATACAGAGGTGGACAATTACATTAACTTTGCAACATCGAATAATGACTATTTCATCTGAATAATGACTATTGTACGGTGGCCCAGTAGTGCACAACACAACGTGCCACAAATTCATTTCAAAGCGCCTTTTCTCGACCATGTACAATTTGCATTAAAGCTAACATTTGGTATTTTTCTAACAGAATCTGAATTTTAAATGGCTTTTAACTGCACCAGTCTTTAAATGACTCTTTAATTTTGCATATCTATATAAATGGCTCGTTTCAAAATAAGAAAGTGGAAAAAAGATCTGCACACTGTTATTCCCTTTATTCAAAAAATTTAAAAACAGTAACGTTTCGGCCCAAAGACCTTTGTCAGGCAAACACATGAATTTCAAAAGCAGTAAATTGGAAAAAATCTTTGAGTTTAGACCAGTACCTCTAGTATAAGTACCTCTCAGCTTTAACACACCCTCTATAGTGGCAGAGAAGGGAGCGGGAGCAATTCTGTTGTGTTGTTGCTTGATTCCGCTGTGTTGTTAACTTGTATTTGCTTTTTAAAATTTTGTTATGCAACACTGGGCCACCGTGCTATTGACCAACTGGTAAGCTTAGCTCCCTTCGCTCACTCGGACAAACAAACGGAGTTCCTAACTGTCTTACAATGACAGCTGTAAGTGTGAAAACCTTGTCCCAAGATGTTTTTGATAAATGTTGTACATAGAAGGACCACCTTTCATCGAGGAGCATTGAAGTGGGACTTAAATATGCCATGGAGGGATATATCAAATATTTTAATATAAATATGGTGGGTAACTCAATTAATTTGGAAGCGAGGGTCTACAGATCACAATGCAAGCGCGAGAAGTTACGGTCGTCACGATCGCATTCAGGATCAACACTGTTTATGTACCGCACGGGTACGAATTTACATTTAACAAGTTTAATATGGAGAGGCACTCAAATGTAGACCTTCATTTATGTATTTTATGTGTAAGTTTCAATTGATTAAATTTACAACTTCAGCACTGTTATTTCCTGTTTATTAATGTGAAGGTGCTTTGAAACAACATTGTATCAAGCACTATATAAATAATACTTTAGATTAGGGAACACTATTCACTATTAACTAGTTGCATATTAGCATGCATATAACTAGCATATTGACTGTTTATTAGTACTTATAAAGCAGATATTAATGCATGACCATATTCTAGATCCCTTAACCCAACCCTATCCCTAAACATAACTACTACAACAAACTTACCGGACCCACTTTATATTAGGTGGCATTAACTACTATGTACTTATATTTAAATTAATAATTTGATACAATGTACTTATTGTGTACATACATGTTTTTCCATTGTACTTATATTTTTAAAAATACCTATATCTAGTTACATCTGTAATTAATTTATGTCATTGCATTTATAATTACACTGTTGCCCCATCCCTTACACATTAACACACCCTTAAACCTACCCATACCACCCTAACCTGTCCCTAACCTTACCAGTATCCCACCTCAATAGCAACAAAAGTGTTTTGCAAAACAGTATGACCACGATACATTTGTACAAGGCTAACAAGTACATTTGTGGCGAGGGGGGCGTGGTTCAGCAAGGTCTGCAGCGGGAGAGAGAGTTGGGAGACGAGTGGTGAGTAAGTGGGTCAAGTGCAAATGACAAACACCTGTGTCTTGTTCCAGTAATTGGCGTGGAGAGACCGCATAAAGGGACCGGGAAACCAGAAGCAGAGAGAGAGGGACAGACTGCTGACTGGTGGATGTGTGTGGGGATTGTTTGCTCTGGAGAGCGCAAGACTGAGATTGCTTTTGCATTGTGTTATATTGAGCACTGGTTGCGTGACGTTTTATTTGTTTTACTGAAAGCCAAAATAAATACCACTAGTAGCAGTCAAGCCGACCCCGTCCTCTTCCTTCCTAACCTCTGACTTTGTTACACTGGTGTCAAAACCCGGGCAGGAAGCAGGAGAGCCGCCGCTGTCATGCAAACTCCGACAAGCACGCCGTTTGCGGATGTCCTCTCATCCTTCGCAGTCCTCCATCAAGAGCAGCATCAAGCATTACTGGATATGCGAAATGACCAGGAGCATCGCTTCCAGGCCATTATCCAGGTGCAACAGGAGGACCGCGAGAGGTTCCGGAGCTGGATGGACCGGAAGGTTTGGGCAGAAGCAGCAGCTCAGCAGACCCCACCCACCCACCTGCTGCTGAACAAGATGGGTGCTCAGGATGACCCCGAAGTCTTCCTGGATCTTTTTGAAAAAACGGCTGAAACCGGTGGGTGGCCACAAGATCAGTGGCCGGTGCGCCTGACACCGCTGTTGTCAGGGGAAGCACATGTGGCTGCTCAGCAATTGCCCATGCAGAACCCTCATGGTTTTCGACGATCTCAAAAGAGCCATCATCCAGCGGATCAGCCATTGCCCAGAGCAACATCGCCAGAGCATGTTGCAGACTGACGCATCGGACAGGGGGCTGGGTGCAGTCCTGTCCCAGGAGATAGAGGGAGAGGAACGGCCGGTGCTGTACATTAAATAAATAAAATAAATACCACCAGTAGCAGTCAAGCCAAGGCCCTCATCTTCGTTCCTAACCTCTGACTTTGTTACAACATTGTCATTATTTTTTGATGTGAGCACATAGTTAAGGCCACCTAATATAAAGTATGACCAACTTGCCTATCAATAAGCAGCAAATTGGGAGTTTATTTAGGGCAAACTCTTAGTTGATAGTTTAAAGTGTTACCGATATTTTTGACTTGACTTCAGTGGAGCAGAACACAAGAGTCTCGACGATTTTAACATCATCCAATTGTTCAAAAAACACAGCGTTCATCAGCAGGGCACAGAAAAATCTGACAAACAAACAACAACAAAACATCTGTTTGACAGATTGCATAATCCTTAATATCACTGCAAAAATAATTACTAACTTGAACCAACAACTATTCTATCTATATATCCCACTTTACCTGCATACATAGAGTATGCTTAATGTGATATATAATATAGCAAAAATTATCATTGCTAATCATGATCAATAAGGCATTGAGGTACTGAATACATTACCATTGTGAATCTCTATAAATCTGCAATAAAACAAAGTGTATTCTAAAAAACACTGAATACAACTGACTTGATGTCTGCATGTACATATGCCAACAATTAAACAAAAAGAAAAGAAATTGAATACAAAGAAAGAGTTTGAAAGTAATTGTATAAGATTAAATGCATTATTGAAAGCTATAGATTTGTATTTATATTTGCTTTCTTTAAGGTGCTTTGGAATTTTTAAATGGATGAATTAAGAGATTTAAGAGAGGGTTTTAGCATTTTGGCCATTCAAAAGCAGACATGCTTTCTGATAAAATATTTTACCGTCTTGAACTACTTTGAACGTGTCTACATTTTCAAACATAATATCACAAGTAACTGCACATAATTCTCAGATTTGTATTGTTACAAATGTAGAAAATTCAGTCTCAAGTTTCTGTTGGTTTCAAAGGACCCATCAAAGCCACTGAACATGAGGTCATCACAGCATGGGAGAGGTGCGACACATGGAGCTGAATACATCGTGGAAATCTGGGAAATGCAGTTGGTGAGATCAGATACCTCAATGAGCTCCATTTTCTGACATAGAATTGCTTACCAACGCTGAGTCATTATGCATCTATAAAAAAAATGAATGCGTTTGAGTGGCAATAAAGCACAGGGCGGGATAAAAAGCAAGCACAGAACCTGGATGAATACAATCTGACCCCTAGATGATCACAACTGTTGTTTTTCCTCTGGGTTGCAAAGAATTACTTGATTCATTGGTCTGACACGGCACGGAATGAGACCTGGAAGGCAAGTTCCTCTTGTCTCACTTCAAGGCTTGTCTGATTGGTGCTAAGAGATGTTGACAAAGACTTCATATTGATTTGTTGAATCAAGTGCTAGAGGGGTCACACATGTGCTTTTTACTAATTTTGAACAGAAATGAATTGCAAGGCTCTAGATTGTGAATGGAGAGATATCATACACCACAAGTCAAGTGTCACAAGCATAACTACCATGTATCTTCGTGTTTTTTTTATTTTTTATAAAACAGTAAGTGCTCAGAATGTCCTCAGCTTTGAGCTGTCATAGTTTTCTATTGCAGTAGGTGAAGTACAGAATGTTTACTCTGTACAGAGGTGTTTGCTTTTTGAAGTTGATTAATAGAGGACTACTGTGCAACATGTTAACCAAATGGGCCATTTACTGCTCCATGTCCAGCTACAGAAATAATTATATATTCTAAGATGGCGCCGCAGATGGCAGCTACAGTGCTTTCCTCTTCAGTGTTTGTACTGTTTTTGTTTGTTTTTCCTGTTTTTTTGTTTCTCAAACACGATCAGTTTTACAAAGGATGACCTGCTGAACATTCAGCAGAACACACCACAAAATCTTTTACCAGATTTTGATTATTTTGATGTTTTGCTGGACATTGTAGTTGGCGGAGCCGTAGCTCTAGTCAAACGCTTCAGGACGCACAGACGGGAGAAGCGAGCCGGCGCGCTTGTGAATCTTCGTCAGCGCGGATTTAGAACGGCCTTGCCTAGCATGCATCTGGCGAATCTCCGCTCTTCTCCCTCTACACGAATGACTGCACATCTAAAGACCCCTCTGTCAAGCTCCTTAAGTTTGCAGATGACACCACACTGATCGGCCTCATCCAGGACAGTGACGAGTCTGCTTACAGACAGGAGGTTAAGGAGCTGGCTGTCTGGTGCAGTCTTAACAACCTGGAGCTTAACACGCTCAAAAATGTGGAGATGATTGTGGACTTCAGGAGAAACCCCCCTGCTCTCCCCCACTCACCATCATGAACAGCACTGTAACAACAGTGTAGTCATTCAGATTCCTGGGCACCACAATTTCTCAGGACCTGAAGTGGGACAATCACATTGAGTCCATTGTGAAAAAGGCCCAGCAGAGGTTGTACTTCCTTCGCCAGCTGAGGAAGTTCAACCTGCCACAGGACTTACTGAAACAGTTCTACTCTGCCATCATTGAATCCATCCTCTGCACCTCAGTAACTGTCTGGTTCAGCTCAGCTACCAAATCTGACCTCAGAAGACTACGGAGGGTAGTCCGGACTGCTGAGCGAATCATTGGTACAACCCTCCCCTCTCTCCAAGAACTGTACTCATCCAGAGTGAGCAAAAGGGCTGGTAAAATCACTCACATCCAGCACACTCCCTCTTTGAACTGTTACCGTCTGGTCGACGCAACAAAGCTCTGAGAACCAGAATGACCAGACACAGAAACAGTTTCTTCCCTCAGGCAATCCGTCTCATATTTCCAGTGAGGGTTGATTTTATTGGTGTTTTTTTTTTTCTCTTAGGCTGTATTAAGGGTGTTTATTGTACCAGTTCAGCTTGTTGCAGACATGATGTACCACAAAACATTTTGTATTTACATTAAACAATATTAAAATTCTCATCTCTCAGTTGAAAATGTTTTTGCATGTTTTAAATTAAAGGCTTTTTGCATAAATAAATTAAATACATAATGATAAAACTGTCAACTCTGTATTAATTGTTAACTTTCTTTTTGCTCCACTCAAATCTTTTGTAGACTCATCTGTTCTTGTTCATTACAAGTGGCATATGTGAGTTGTTACTGTAACTCAAGAACCGCTCAGAATGATTCAGTAGAACATTTTATGATTTCCTCAACTGTAGGTTTTAGTTAAGTGGTTCTCAACTGGTTTTCCTTCTAGGCGTTCTATTCAGACATAATGTTGGACATCAAGTGGTGATGCAACAAAATAGATACAGTACGTTGTTCATTGTACAAAAATATACACAAATTTTGCATTATTTCCCCTTGTTGTCTGAGACCCTGTTAGAATCTGCATGTTAAGTTGTGTCATATCAAATACTGTTTCTGGGATACCATCTCAACAACTGTTTATTAACTGTATATGTTAAATTTATTTATAGCACATATTTAAGCTGAGCCTTTAAAAACTACATGTATATATACATGTTTATGTATGTATTGCATACCGTCATGGCTGACAGCTGTTAATGCACAATCACCATTTAGATCAACTGACTGTAATACTGTATAAGATTTCCATTCGAACTGAAAGCAGGCTAATTTTAGTTTGGAAAATGATGAAAATTCATGCAAAAATTTAAAAGTGAAAATTAAATAAAAAAAATAAAATGTAATTATTAGAATTAATTTTAAGTGCACAAGAAAATAATTTAATTTTTACTAATATTCACTTTTTATTCTAAAACATAGTAGTAATATCACACTTTAATTTGGGTACCACATTTTTTATGGTATGTCCTTATATGTACTTACAGTATACTTACAGTGTACTTCCCTAAGAAAGTACTGGTAATATAAGATAATTACATGGGGTAGGGTTAGCTGTAGGGGTAGTTTCAGGGTTAGTATCTAGTTTTTACCTAATTATTGCAATTACTATAGTAAGGAGTGTAAAATAAAATGCTACCTTAATTTGTTTATTTTACAAAAAAATAAACTAAACTAAAAATTATATACGTACATATATGTACATAAATATACACATTTAATGGGTCACACAATGCATTACAGTATTACAGCTCACGGTCAGTGTATATAAGCACCGTTTGTTTGGTATCTGACAGAGCGTTTGGACCTGGAATTAATCGGATAGATCTGAAACCCATTTTTGGGTTCCAACCCACCAGTTAAGAGCCTTCTGTTGACTATGGACTAAATTGGTGACTATCTTCATTAAGAACTGTGTCAGGTGAAAGTGCAAACATCAGAGACAATGGCATGATTATCATTCAGGTCATCAGCACCTTCGATTTAGTCCCTCGTTGCATTGCAAGGGATCGCTCGTGACCTATGCAAAGACTTTCTGCCACGGATCGAAGGGTGTGTCATATATCACCCTCTGAAGCTGAGAACAGTCAGCAGAAATTTTCAGTACTATATATGAACCAATGACAAGACACCATGACCTGATGCAGACCCTTGACCAGATGTCTGGCTTTATCGCGGTTAATTCAAGAGGTTCTTTGAAAGACCGCAAAATAATTAGCAGCTTTAGTGCCCTTCCTTTTACCATTCTCATGTTGATCCTCGGCTGCCGGTTGAAAGAAGATGAAAGCTTATATGATCGATTCCACCTATCCCTGTCGAGATGAGGTGGAATCGGTTTGTGTTGGCAGAGCCTAGACGACAAATAAATTAGCACTGATTTAGATCAGACAAGAGCTGAACAAAGGTATCAACATGCAGAAGAGGTAGAGAAGCATATCGATCCACCTCAGTGCATGCTAATGCGATACATGATCAAGGCTGATGGTGGCTACTGATTCTATTCCAGTGTGTTTTCTTCACACGAAGCCCAAGATTAAATACAGCTTGTTCTTGATTGGCACGAAAGCTTTATGCTACTTTCTCACAAAAGGTTTTAGAGGTGTCAGAAGTGCTGGTGAAAGTAGCGTCTTTCCACAGTATGGGTAGTATTGAGTTCATTTTTTAATTCTGGACTCAGTTCAGTAGGGCTGTTTGACTGACAGGCAGCTGCTTTCAAACACTCACATGCATTTACTGTACACACACGTTTATGCAACTTGTGGTAACTCAGGTGTGCACAACTGTCAAATACTCACAGTGGTCACACTTGAGTGCCCTTTTCAAAGCTGAATTATTTTTAACAAAAACATGGTGTTAAATTAAAATGATTCCCCTTCAGACCCTCATGAATGTGTGTCAAGGTCAATAAGTCTCTTAAAATATTAGATAATTTAATTGCTTTATGACAAGGAAATGCTAGTTTCGATTTTAAAATATCATGGGGTGTGACCTCCCAAAAACCTAATGATAGCTAGGAATGAATAATTCATAATATTATTAATTCATGCAAATATGTTAAGGGTCATATTTAAAAAAATACCTCAAATTTATTAGGTATAAGAAAAATAGATTACTTTTATCTTAATGGTTACAGCACATGATGATTCTTAAGTTGTTATTATTTTATTATGTAAATCTTTCTTTAAAATGGCATAAAAGCTTTTCAAAACCAAATAAAACTTTAAAACCAAACTTTTTTGAAAGATTTTTTGGTCACACTTATTCTAAGGTCCAATTCTTACTATTAAATATTTAACTATGACTTTTGCCTCAATAAACTCCTTATTTGCTGCTTATGAACAGTTAGTAAGGTAGTTGTTAAGTTTAGGTATTGGGTAGGATTAAGGCTCTAAAATATGATCATGCAGAATAAGACATTAATATGTGCTTTATAAGCACTAATAAACAGCCAATATGCTAATAAGAAACTAGTTAATAGTGAAAATCTGTGCCTAAACTAAATTGTTTCTGAAGTGTTTTCCTTTTCTTCTTCATACACACTCTTTTTTGTCATTTACCTAAAGCCACTTTTGTCAGCAACAATATACATATGTAAAATGCAAATATTGATATGTGAATGATTTGATTTATTTGAATTATTTCATTTAAAGATTTATATTATTATTTGTCTTTATTTTATACCATAAATACGTAACAAGACTGTGAAGTTTCATTGATCTTGGTATTGATTTTTACCACTTTGGTTTTGTGATGACCTGCTGTTAAAGAAACCACAGAAGCCGTTTGAAATATAAAATGAACACTTAATCCATTTCATGCTGTCATTCGCCCACAGCCCGCAGCTGTTATACAGATCAGTTGTTCTGTACAAGTGTGTTTTTAAATGTGCTTGCCCTAAGGTCATTAGCCAACACACAGGTATATTAGATAGAAAGTGGATTACATGCGTGAGAAGGGGTTTGTGTCACTGACACGGTCTCCACCGCTCAACAGACACCAGCTGTAGAATAAAACAAGACTTGACCCTTTAAGACTTTAAGCTAGGGTTCAGATGAAAGCAGGCAATTGGATTATTGAACATTCCATCAGTTTCAAAATTATTTTCTTATCATTTAATAGAAGAAGCTCCAGCCATCCGATTGCTTATGCACCTCACTGCAGCAGAAATATATGAGTGTGAGTAAATGTAAATTTGTTCCTGGGGAAAGGGTTTTGTACATCTGGAAATGTATACAACTGTCATGAATCCTGACCATGGTCTTCTCTCTGCTCGCCACCAGAGGTCGTCTTCTGATTATATTGACTCTCACACTACTCAAACATGCTCCATTGAACTGATTGCAGTCTCACCTGCAGGCAATCACACACACTTTAAATATAAGGCCCTAACCGCTATTCAGGGCCGAGTATTGTTTAGCGTTTATCGCTCCCCTAGTGATGGGTATATTATGGAGCCAGTCTAGTTTCTCCAGTCTTAGTTCCCAGTCGTATCTAGTCTTGTTCATTGCCTAATTTCCCGTGTTTAGATCCTAGCCTGTGTATCTAGATTCTGTTTGTTCTCTGCCTACCCTGGATTTTGCTTTGTTCTGGATTACCCCTATTGTCGTGCCCTGTTTGGATACTGTATGCTTCTCGCCTGGACTCTAGCCTGTTTTGGATTACCCCTTTGCTCTGCCCTCTGGATAAAATTCGCTGATGTGTTGACCCACGCCTGTGTTAAGAATACTCTTTTGTCTAGCCCTGTTCAACCTTGTTTGCCAGTGTCGATCTTTGCCTGTTTTGACCACGTCTCTCTTCAAATAAATCTTTGGAAATGGATCCAAACTTCTCGTGACTCTGTCAATCCATAACAACAACTATCACCAAACTGCTGAGTGGATTCTTATATGCCTTCATATTCAAATATATATAAAATATTAAGCATTTTTCCATGTTGTTAGAGTAAAATAAAAAAGGGTCATTTTGATATTTAAAGTCCTCAAAATGCACCAGATGTTGATCACTTGTAACATTCACAGAAGAATGCATTCTTTTAAATAATAGACAGATTACACTCTATTAGTCATAAATTCTCTCAAAAACATGTTCCGGGTGATCAGTCTTAACAAAATCAAAAGAAAGTAATATTTTCCGATAAATAAAAACAAATGTGTAAAATGATATGTAAATACATTATATAAAGGGCTGTTAAATGTTTGCATGTTGTTAGACTTACAAATGACTGCACCAAATGATTTCAGTCATTTTAAGGGTCCTTACAGCCAGCAACAGCAAAATAACCAAAACCCGTAATGACATTGACCAAGCAAGCAAATATTACCAACGATAGGATAAATGTTTTCCTTTTGCCATGTTTTCCCAAATAAATTACTTTTGATTATTTATGCGAAGGGTGCTTTCTTTCTCCTGCTCTCTCGCTCTACACATACCATTTTGTCACCAAATGTATTGACTTTCTTGTTGTTGTGACTTTTATTAATGTTTTGTGATTAGCTATTTTGATGAGATTTAAATATATTTGGCAATTATTTATTTATCAAACAAACAAAACAAACACTAAAAAATAGGAAGACATTCTGTCAACCCTGTTGAAAAAAAAAACAGCATATACTGGTTAGGTATGTTTTGAAGCATGGCAGCTGGTTTGAGCTGGTTTAGGACCAGTAGGACCATCTTAAACCAGCTCAAACAAGCTGCCATGCTCCAAAACATACCTAACCAGGATATGCTGTTTTTTTTTTACAGGGATTTGTAATATTTTCTATGTTCTGTTTTAATTTTGCATGCAAAAATAGCTGAAATCACAACACAGACATTGTCTTTAACTTATGTGTATGGTGATTTTATAAGATGATGTCTTGTCTTGTTTATAAATCCAGATTTTAGCAGTGCAGAGCTACGGATTGGAAGTGACTGCATGTAGTCTTAATGGCCGCGTTGTCTAACAACAGAAACATAATATGTAAATAAGAACAGTTTTTACTGGGATTTTTTTTACTTTAAGTGAATTTTTTATCTCATTTTCATTAACGGCATTTGAAAACACTGCATAAAACAGCACAGAAACCTCTCAGCACTGTTCCACGATGGACTTTTTAAAAAACCCAACAAATGTCTTAAAATATAAAACATCTGATGGGATGTATCTGTCGTTTAAGTTGAATAATTGACTCCAGGCTGTTGAATTATTGAAAAATAATGCTTCATGTTGTGGCCGCATCACCACCTCGTGTGTGCATTATTTTTCAATTAAATGATCTGGTCAATTATTCCTTACTGTATTTGTTCTGAAAATATTTACGAAAAACTGTGTTGCAGGAACTACAGGGGCATAAACCATTCTTATTCATTAATCTCAAAGAAAACCATATGTACATAGTAAATGTTATGATTCATTTGCCAGATGTCTACATGAAAGGGACCATTGAGTCCAGGGAATGGTAATCCTTCATGAAAATGTTAAAGGCACACTTTTATGCAAATTTGTCTTTTAGCAAGACATTTTGTTGATTTATTGATGTGGTAGCTGCTCAGAACTGGAACACATTAATATGCATGCTTGCTTAAACATAGTAGGGTGAGCTCTCCATGTTAGGTCCCAGAGAATGTCGTTCAGAACCATGGACAGCTGCCAGATATTACATGACCCACGGAAATGAGCCACACCTGAAACCACTTGGCTGTCATTACCAGAGAGAATTACAGAAGCGCCAGAGTCCCACCCAGCGTTTGAATAAGCTTCTCTACTAGTAAACTTAAAGCAGCATGCCAAATCAGCAACTTTAAAAAGTAAAAAAAAATATCTGTGACCTATTAGTTCCGGCGAGAAATGTGCATATGAAGCAACAGAAGTCATCAAGTCATCACAAAAAATGTTTTCAGAATGTTTTCATTAAATCAAATTATTTAATGTTTGGTAACACTTTTTTTCAATTCTCACTATTAACTAGCAATACCCCTGGAAATGAACACATTCTGATGGCACCATAAAACTCATAGGCCATACTCATACATCATTTACAGTTTCTTCTACAGAGTCTGATAGTGGGCCTCATGCACATTTTATAATATGCAGAATAACAGCATAAATAATGTAGAATTAAATGGGTATGAAACATACCACTTTGGCATGCTGGAAGTGCTCTCGGTGAAGGCCTGATTAATACTTCTTTTGTCACATCTTGAACAACTGTCCATTCAAACACATCATGATAATAATACTTCAGTCACAACCATGGATGTCAATGGAAGACTGAGTTTTTTGGCATGGGTGACGACTGCCAACACCACTAAACGAGTCTAATGGACCACATGAATGGCAGAATGACAGCTGTTACACAAGCTGGCATGTGAAGAAGTCTAATGGATGCTTGTTTTACACAGTGGGGAAAAAGACATGCCAGGCTCAAGCAAGAAAAAGCCACCAAACAAACTGGTTATGAAAAAAAATATGATCATATTGTAGGTTGGTTTTCTTCTCATTATGGTAGCAGCTGGCACGTGGGCCAGAGCACGCTCAAAGAGCAGCATCAAAACGCGGTTGCAAAAGAGAAGAAGAGGAGAAGGGAGAGGACCAAGAGGTTGTAAGAGAGCATTTTTAAGAAGAAGGGGATTTTTAAAAAGAAGAGGAGAAGGGTGACTAAGAGAGAGTGTGATGGTGTCCTGAGTTTTTAAACTCGGCTTCTGGACACATCCCCTCTGGTGTCTTGACCAATTAGATAGGCTATTATCTTAGCTAGGGGTGTTCCTTCCATCATAAATCAGTATGTTATCAGTCACATGGTCTGAATTTTACACACAAAAAAGCTAGCCTGTTCAAGGCTCTGTATATAATTAGCAGAATTTCATAATTAATATGAAACCTGACATGTAGCCAATGTAGAGCCAATAAAATTGGGCTGATATGATCATATTTCATAGTTTAATAAGCACTCTAGCTGCTGCATTAGAACCAGCTGAAGAGTATTTATTGAGTCTACAGGACATCCGTCCAATAAGGCATTACAGTAATCTAGTCTTGAGGTCATGAATACATTAATAGTTTTTTTTGGCATCTGAGACAGACAGCGTATGTCTTAGTTTCAATATAGTTTCTTTGTAAATACATGCCTCTACCTACATTTCAAAACTCAAAAAAATTTACTTATACATACAGTACGAATTGCTTAAGTTTCCAGTTGAAATGAATAGTAGAAGCAATGAAACTCCCACAACTTGTATTCCTTTTCACACAAAGTATGATTTGCTGGTCCACAGTTTTGATTACAGTTTTTCTCGATTGCTAAAACACTATAACCTGCGGTGGCCCAGTAGTGCACAACACAACGCAATTAAAAAAGAAAACATAAGCTCACAACACAACAACATTAAGCCACAACAAAGCGACATTTAGCCACAACACAACGACATTTAGCTACAACACAACTACATTAAGTCACAACACAGCGACATTAAGCCACAACACAATGACATTTAGCCACAACACAACGGAATTAAAAAAGCAAACATAAGCTCACAACACAACAACATTTAGCCACAACACAACGACATTTAGCTACAACACAACTACATTAAGTCACAACACAGCGACATTAAGCCACAACACAATGACATTTAGCCACAACACAACGGAATTAAAAAAGCAAACATAAGCTCACAACACAACAACATTTAGCCACAACACAACGCAATTAAAAAAGCAAACATAAGCTAACAACACAACGACATTAAGCCACAACACAACGGAAATGCTCCCGACCACTAGGGGGCAGTTGGTCTGCAGAAACGGGCAATTGACTCTATGCACGCAGCCTACGTATTTCCGGTGAAATCTCAGGGCGCATAAAAAATCCCCAAGCAAGAGAATCTTATCACTCTTAGGGATCCGGCAAAGAGCTTCATCCAGTGCCTAATAAAAGCATTCCTTAGCCTCGTTCTCAGATGGTAAAGTTGGTGCATAGGCACTGAGAAGTGTGGCATGATGCTTTTTTGGCAGGGGGATACGGAGGGTCATTAGCCTTTCACTAATTCCAACAGGTGTTTCTCTGAGACTTGGTAGAATGGTGTTCTTGATGGCAAATCCTACTCCATAGAGATGTTGTCCACCTGGAGGGAAACCTTTCCAGAAGAATATATAACCCATCCCTTCCTCTGTTAGAGAACCTTCATCCAGAAGCCTGGTCTCACTCAGGGCCGCAATATCGATGTTGTAATGGCTCAACTCAGCAGCAATCAGGGCTGTTCTCCAGTGAGGTCTATAAGAGGTACCATGCACGTCCAGGATAGTCCTTACATTCCATGTTGCCAGTTTTATACTGTACCGTTTCTTATTTTCCTTATTTTGACCGCAGTAGTGGAATAACCCGATAGGCGCGGTAACCTATGCAGGTAAATTAGGCCACCTTTTCTAGGCCCTTCCCCAGTTGAGTTGAGCAGTGCGGTGCCTAAATAGGGCTGCTCAGTAGCACAGGGGTCTGCCGAAACAGCTGGCAATCAAACCCAGTTGATAACGACCAAATACCCTGTGCCGCTACCGCACAGGGTTCTGACTAGGAGCTCCCAGTCTATTCAAACCTGCTCCCGTTGACAGATGCCCCATCACCGTCAGACTTCAACTATACGTAAGGTCCAGATATTATCACCGTGGTTAGAGGTGGAAACCTGCACAAAGAGAGTTTTAAAGTGGCAAAGGGGGTGCGTCATCTCCAGTAGCACTATCTTCACCATGAAGAGGTAAATCCCAGTGGCAAGGGTGGTCCCAGGACAACTGGTCCCACATCTTGGCTTAAAATTAAAGCTGCCATCATATACTCACCTTTATGTCATTGTAAACCCATATGGCTTGCTTTCTTCATTGGCATACAGAAATGTTCTAAATAATGTTCGTGTCAGTCAGCTATTTAGATATTTTTTTTCCCCCACAGAAGAAAATCATAATGGTTTGGAATGACATGAGGGAGAATAAGCTAAAATCCCAGCTAAAAATTTTTTTTTCATAAAAGGACTTGCATGTCAATTTTGAAAGTGAACTTCAGGTTCAGTGTAGGCAAACTAACTGGCATTGTTATTACATTGTGTGGTGTGTTTTCTGAAAACATGTCTCATCCAATCTAGATTTGAGATGTAGAACCATTTAATGACCTTTTGGAGAGTTATTGAACCTGCATCCCACAGCATGGTACGTGTGACCAGAGCAAGGACAGCTACAACGAGGAGTGAAGTTGGAGTAACAAGCAATGCAATGGCAAATATTGATATTATATTGTTTGTGACGGAGAAAGAAAATGTTATATATATTTTTATTTTTTGATGCACACGTTACATGCATGTATCATAATTATTTCAAATGTATTTTGACAGTGTCAGTCTCTGCAGCCCTTCGATGAGTTCCTCCTCTTCATGGTCCACATTTCAGTCTGTCTTCCACAGAGAGATCTGGCCTTACACAAAAAACTTGTGATGGATTAATTTGGTTTTATTTGTACAGACTAGAATATAAAATGTAAATTAAATATAATGTAAATGCAATTTTAGAAACTTTTATACAGTTTAATAGTTATGTAAAATACTAATAACTGTGGTAGTGTAATGGTATGTTTTTTTTTTAACACTTCTGCCACTTGGAGGACTGATAGGTCAATAATTATGTAAAATACTAATAACTGTGGTATTGTAATGGTATGTTTTTTTTAACACTTCTGCCACTTGGAGGACTGATAGGTCAGGAGGGCAGGCAGATTGCTGGTGACACCACTGTAAAGCATTCTCCTGAGATGAAAAACAGAGGTATAGTGTAAATTGACCATTAAAAAAAATTAAATCTTCCACCACTGTCATTACATGTTGCATACATTATGAACAGAGCCATATTCAATATGATTGTGTTTGTCTTTTTTCTGCTAGGGCTAATCATATAGGCATGTTATACATTAGGAATATAGCAAGATATGAAAAGATGATGTAACAATATTAGACAGTCTACTCCTACCTTAACCACTCTCTTGCAAACAGGACCACCGTCCCACTGATAGGACCTGGTTTGACTCTCTAGGCATACCAATTGGGCATGTTAATGTTATTAAATCAAAGTTTATTAATTATGTCATTCATTAAAGAATTTGATAATTCTCTTACCACTTACCATTGTTCTAGGTTTGTGCCAGCTCTGCTCTGTTTCAGTGCAGCTCTGTACTTCATCACTTAGGTGATGAAGAGCTCCGGTACGAATCCCGTAAAACTACGGTTCAACAAAACAGCTCTAATCCACATAAGGAAGTTAAAATAGCATGGTTGCATCAACACATGCATTTTTATATCACTTTTGCATTTGTTAACACTATCGGGTAGGTTTAGGGTTGGGTTTGGTGTAGGGGATATTTCCAATACGATAGAGCAATAACTTTCAGCGACACTCATTGGATACTTGAATTATGAACCACCGCAATACCTACCTGAAGCAATGTAATACAAACACAGCAATACGTGCCTATATCAACATAACAAAAACGTGCCAGGCTCACATATTAAACCTGCATTTTAGCACCACTCACTGGACATTTCACTTTGAAACTGCAGCGAAACGTGCCGTAAAGTAAGTAATAACGGTGCTGCAGAAATGTATTTAGAGGCACGTATTTCCAGTGAGCCTGGGTAGCTTAGTTTAGCAACATTTCTAAGGTGGAAAAAGGCTGTTCAACAAACATTAGAAATATGATGGACAGATTGCTATTACAATTTTTCTCAGTCGCTTTGGTACATTTCTCAGATAAGAATTGAAATGACCGCAGAGCTACCTGTTCAATCTTCACATCATTGTGTCACTTGTGCACATCAAAAAAGCAGTTTCTCATTTCTTTGAACAAGTTGCAAATGCTTTGGTACATCCATGCAAATGATTATGTACAATTATCTGCTGCTTCCTACATTATCAATTGCTTATGTCATGTTGATCAAAATGTATTATAATGGGTCTACTTGCAGATAATATAATGTTAATTAAATAATAAAGGCCACTCTATTGTACTTTCACCAAGTACCAAGTCTTTTGGTGTGCCTTATCCACCCCTGGCAGTATTCAGCTGTGATGTCTTGGCATGCAGCATCCATTGCATCCAGGAGGGACATTTGGTCAAAATCCTTCCATCTCCAGGCTCGGATAAACTCCTCAGTTGGATTGAGGAAAGTGGAGTAAGGGTCAAGGAAAATGGACATCATTCTCTGATGGGTGTCAAACCAGTCTGTGACTGCACGAGAATGATGGAATGCCACATTGTTGCATGTGATCTCATATATTGACAAGTGGTCTCCCACCTGTCCTCTTTCTACTTCTGGCACCAGTCTTTGGTGCAGATCTTCTAAAATCTCATGTTTATGCAGGAGTACACTTTCCACACAAGATCAGCCCAAAGAGGTCCTCTTTTACTGTATACTGTATGCTCACGTGATTTAAAGAACCTTTCCAAGATGGGAATCAGCTGTAATTTATATATTTGCATAACATTATATATTTGTAAGCAGCTGTTTCTCATTAATGAATAAAAAATGGGATATATTTGTGTTTCAAATTCACAATTTGAACAGCTGTTCACTTTGACTTTAGCCTATAAGTTAGGTTTAGAACATGATGTTATCTGTTCTGATATACAGTGTGAAAGCATATGACAATTTGGCAGTAAAATTACATTGTTTTGGTCTTGGTTGAGCTTGTGTGTACAAGATGTTCCAGCATTTAAATTTTGTGTCAAAGCAACAAGAAATGTCTTAACTGAAAGTGAAGTGACATGTGGGCAGGTATGGTGACCCATACTCAGAATTTGTGCTCTGAAATTAACCCATCCAAACTGCGCACACACACAGCAGTGAACACACACCCGGAGCAGTGGGCATTTATGCTGCGGCGCCCGGGGAGCAGTTGGGGGTTCGGTGCCTTGCTCAAGGGCACCTCAGTCGTGGTATTGAGGGTGGAGAGAGCGCTGGACATTCACTCCCCCCACCTACAATCCCTGCCAGCCCAAGACTTGAACCCACAATCTTTGGATTACGAGTCCAACTTTCTAACCATTAGGCCACGACTGTGTATAGCCTACACAGACAGATGATGTGCTAACTGTGTGAAGAGTTTAGACAAATTGTTAAAAGTATTGAAAAAATTGTCATAGCGATCGTAAATAACTGTAAATTTGTATTACAGTTTTTCTTGATTGCTTAAACACATTTCTTGAAATTATGCCTCTTCTTTGCGAAACTCTAAACACAAATCCACAACTTCTAACTCAGTTCCCCAAACTTCCTATATTCAGTTCAAAATTAAGCTCTCCACTCAAAACAACTCAATCTTGCTGAAAAACCAGACTTTGCTCTCAGACATGACACACAACCCTTCAAAAACACACACACTACAACACAGTCTTACATACAGATGAGATAAATTCAAAACAATACTACAAAAACCGGTAATAAGTGTTGCTTGTGGTACTCCCCAAGTGTTTTATTTCTTAATTTAATGTACTGCAGAGTACAGTACAATACAGCAAACAACAACAAAAATAATTATTCTGCCCCAGCATCCCATCTTTGTCTGGGACAGGACCTTATTCTGCCACAGCATCCCATCTTTGGCCGGACAGGACTTAGGAATTGCTACTTACATTTCACTGCTGGTTATACTCTGCATAATTGTGTATGTGACGAATAAAAATCTTGAATCTTGAAGAACCTCTTCAACATCAGGCTAAATTGGCCCTAGCCAAGCAGCGGGGGTAAAATCCTCTTGCATGCCTGATCAAACCCTGGCATGCATCAACTGAAATATCTGAGACTGCTTGTCTTCTTGCCCTTGCCCTTCCTCTTTCTCCTCCTCCTTCTCTCCTCCTCTTCCTCTTTCTCCTATTCCTCTCCGTACTCCCTCTCCACCTCCTACTCTTCCTCTTCCTTCATTTCTTTCTCTACTCCCTACTCCTTCTCCTCTGTGGTGTCCTTGAACTCTTCCTTCACGTCTCTCTGGATCTATTTTTTCAAACCTGAATACAGTTTTTCTCAGTTGCTTTGCAAACAGCACCACACAATGGATTTCCTGCAAAAGCCTGTAACTTAATCAAAATCTGTATTTCAACTCTCAAAAGTAAGTATGTGTCAATGAACATATCAGTGCCAACTTAATGAAAAGTCCTTGTGTCATTGTTCACAAACAAGATGCTTAGTCTTGTTGTCAATATAACAGTGCACTCTGTTAGTATTACCTGATGTAAACTATGGCAAGAGTTTGGATGACATTACTGTATTGAAATGCAGAATGCTGCACTTCTTATGTATGCCATATATCCATTTCAAAAGTACAAATTTACACATTACTGTATGTGGGATTGAAAAAGAATGGATATTCACAGTTACACTTTTACTAGTGGTTTGACCAAAATAAATAAATAAATAAATAAAAACCGCTGCTGTCACCACTGTCGCGCTAGGTGGGCGTGGTTTTAGCAACCAGCTCCACTCACGTCCCACCTTTTTGCCCATTTTCGATTATCCGGGAGTGACGCACTGCCAAGATGGCAACGGCCATCTCCACGCACTTTGAGCTTCAAAAAATGCTCTTCAGAAACCTACGGGTAACGTCACGGACACTACTTCCATTTTTTTTACAGCCTATGGTCTTACCTTAGACCCACCCTGAGTGAGCTGAGTGAACTGAGTGAGCTGTAAACAGTCCGACCGCCATTGTGTCAACTCTGGTGCAGGGGAAGACAAGATGTCTCAGATTAAGCGATAGAGGTGTTTTGTTGTTGGATGTAATAAAGAACATAGCAGTCGTCATTTAATCCTGACATCTGAGCTGCTGAAGACGCAGAGGATTAACGTTACTTTCGTTTTGAAGTGAATGCGCCGACCCCGATCTGCCTAAATGCATCTATGTTCGCGCGAATCATTCGTGATCCAGCTTTATCTACAGAACAAGTGAGTATAAAGGTTTTTATGAATATTTGCAAATCGCCTTTCCTAATAATGTACTAGTTAGCCAGTTTCGCAGCTAAAGTAAACAGTACTGCATTAGCATTTAAAGCAACATGAACTAAAAAACGGCTTGCTGAAAACAGAGCAGATATTGACATGTTAAAAAAGGTGTTTTTTACACTACTATTGAGAAATTTCAACCAAAATATGTTATAGACTTTTAATTAAGACCCTAAAGAATCATATCAACTTGGGCATCCGATGAAACCTTTAAATATTTGATTCCTTTTCACACAAATTATGATTTACAGCACCAGAGTTTTGATTAAGGAAGGCTTAAACGATTTTAACATGCTGCAAGATTTGAAAACTGATACTTTTGAATGTTAGCGTCACATATACAGCTTCATATGTGTGGGTTTTCTAATGCAGCAGGTTTGTTCTGTAGCTCACGCGATACAGCTTTGCACTTTTGCGGTGCAGAGCTCTGGAACGAATCCTGTGTATGAATCCTATTTCCTCAGATCATGGCATAATTTCCATCAATATTGCAGCCACGTGAACAAATAGCCATCTTAAATCAGTTTTATTTTCATAGCCAAATTAATTAAAAACAAAATTACCAATGTACCTCAGGCAGTTTTTAAAAAAAATGATTACGAAAGTACAAAACATTTCATCTGAAGAGGAAATAATTAACATGTCCAGTGTCTTATTCTTGACATTCTAATTATTTAAAAGTGCTCAAGGAAAATATAATGCTTTGCAATACTTTATCATTGCAAAAATGAAGTTTGTCTGACAGTATAATCCAGGACAGAATGCAAGTGATTGCATGCTGATTTTCAGGAATATATTAGCTTTATTTGTATTTCTGAAACGTTTCATAGTTGCTGACTACATTTGCCTGATGAGATTCATTAAAGCTGAAGTGTGTAATTTCTGTGTCACCAAAAGTAATTGCAAAAACATGAGCAATGTTTTCAAACAGGTTTCCTTTTGTTTTGGGGTTTTTATTTGTCAGAAATGCCATTGGTTAAGACAGTGTTGATATGTCTGGATGTTTTGAAAGCATCACCAAGTCACTGTGTTTCCGGATGAATAAACCTATGAATTATTTACTAATAATTGTCGCTGCACATTAAACTGGGATTTGAGAAAGTATTTTAATGTCCAAAAAATTACACACTTCTCATTTAACATAGTTAACCATTTTAACACCCACAATGCTATAACAGCTTATCATTTTATATATGGCTCATAAATGGGACATGGGGACTGGAGGACAGGCTGTGGGTCCCCTGATGAAGCAAACAAAATAAACCTCTAACAGAGGTTTAGATGCCCATGAGGCAGGTGGCAGTGTGGTGTAAATATTGAATTAGGCAACCATAAGTTTTGACTGAACACTGGAAGCCAGCAGGCAATCATTTCCTCTGACTTCAGTCAGTGTGTCCTTGAGCGCTTTATCCAATCTTTATCGTGCTCTAAAGCATCAGGGTGAGACTGTCACTTCCTTTCTCCTTCGGCGTGTTCTCTAAATGGTTCTTTCTCCTGGTCTGATGAGTACTTCAGCACAGTGCGGGATCTTTTGATCTTCACTGCAGTCATTTGTCAGTTTAAACAAGCAGAGACGAGGTTAAATAATAACCATATGAGAGTGAAGACTGTGATGATGTCCGTTATTACTCGGCTCTCCAGAAAACTTGATTCTCATTTGACAATTGCAGTATTGAGCACTCCAGTATTTTTAAATAATGACTGAGAGTGTACATATCGAATCTCGCCACTTACCAAAATTAGTTACCAACTTCAGTAAAAACTGCTTTTGAAACTGAGTGTTTCAGTATTACAGTAAAGGAATAGTTCACTCCAAATTGAAAATTTGCTGTTAATTTAAGGCCATCCAAGATGTAGGCGACTTTTTTCTTCAGTAGAACAGTAAAGAAGCTTTTTATGTGAAACCGTGGTCCTTGATGATTTATAAAGTGCAAGTCATTGGCTTCCTATTTTTGAGAATAAAAAGCATATCAAAGAGCAAAATTAATCCCCGTGTCTCCTGATGCTATATTGAGGTCTTATGAAGTGAAATGATCGATATGTGCAAAAAACTGAACATTATTTACAGCATTATTATCTGCAATCCGTCTTAGGCAAACAGTATGGAGTAATGTCCGGTTCACAAACGAGCAGCACAGATCTACAAGTTACTCAATCAAAACTCACTTTCAGATGTCTGACAGTCACTCCGACTTGAAATAAGACAAAACACCGGTGTATCTGATCCTGTGATGAATGAAGTCATTCAACGCTCCAGCTCCTCCAACAGTCACTGAACTCAGTTTACCTGAGGCTCTGGATTGTGCTGTTGTAAATAATGTTCAGTTTCTTGCACAGACCTATCGTTTCCCTTCATAAGACCTACATCATCATCAGCCACAATTATTAATTTTGTGTTGCCTGATATGGTGGTAACCGCTGACTTGCTTTTTCTGAATTGCCAAGGGCAACGGTTTCAGCTAAAATCTTCTTTACTGTTCTACTGAAGAAAAAAGTCACCTACATCTTTGATGCCCTGTGAGGGAGAATAGATTAACAGCAAATGTTCAGTTTTTGGTGAACTATCCCTATATCACATAATCCCCAGTTAAAAAAACAATGAAAATTAAAGCAGTGAAATTAAAAAAATGATCAGCCACAAGCACAACAATATGCAAAGAGATACAATGAGCTGGATGACAGACAACTCAAAGAGCAAAACATGTTACATTGCACCAAATATACTGCTTAACTAGTTCAAAGCAATTTGGAATGCATATTCATAATAATGTATTAAATCATATTGTATTATTATTGCAGTGTTAGTGCTAGGCCGTAATGGACTGTGCTCTCAGTGGAAGCTTTAGGATAATCTCATCTGATCAATATTGCATGACCACATATTTATTTAATTGGACAGTAGCCTATAATAAGAGGGATAATGTAGTCTTTCAGTCATTATCACAGAATAAACCTGTTTAGGGTGATACAAGAGTGATCACCCTGTCATTGTTTAGTATGCTATAATGACTGGCTAATTCTAAGTTATCCATTTCTAATGGACTTCTGAACATGAGAATTATATATGTTCATTGAGACTTGTTATGACAGAAGCCTGTGTGCTTTTGCGTTCTTTAACCTTTGAGATGTATTTTAAACCTATTCTAACTCAATTTTTGTTTAAATTTACTAAGAAACAAGTACTTATTGTGAGTGTTAACAGCATTACATCACATGATGGAATCTAATTTTGAACTGAATAATCTGTAAATAAGGAGAACAGTAATAGCTTGAGGCAGCAGGGTTGAGAGTTGACGTGAAATTGAGCTGTAAGGAATCGAGAGAGCAGGTTAGGCAGGTTTGGGCTAATGGAAATGCTTTTTATAGGATTGAATTTGTCCCCAATGCCAAGGACATCAGCAGATATTCTCCGCTCTTATCTTGCCCCGGCACTCTGAAAGCCTCTTTAATGAAAATCTTTTAGAAGATTCTGAAAAGTCTCCTGTACAGTTTCTCCACATGTCTTTATCAGAAACTAAAAAAAGGAAAAAGAGGGACATTTGGCAAAAAAGCAGCATTTCCCGAATCCTAAAGAGAACAAGCACACGTTCCTTGAGATGAGATGTTTTAGAAATAACATGCATGGAGTTAAAAACACTTCTGTTACAGTAAGGTTACACTTTGTTTGAAAGTCTGTACTGGCTGAATATCAAGCAAACCTTTAACTTAGTGATTGTTATCGGGAAAATATTTTTGAACCAAATCACTTACCCCACCTTTAACTAGTGTGGCAGGGTAGTTAGATCCTCCCTGTATTCACGTTAGAATGTTGTTAGCCTATCAGTGGGCATAGGTGGGTTTATAAAGGGCTGATTTGTGCCAGTCGGATGTGTCACTCTCAGGTGCCCCCGACCCTTTCTGGTACTGGCGTTCAACATTGTGTGCTTGTTAGCAGTGTGGCTAATTTAGTCACAGCTCGCTTTTGTTTGACTTCGTGTGTCTATTGGAAGGTTGTACGAGATGTCAGCTGGTTAGTGTTTGCGACGTGCATTTGGTCGGACTGCCTACACAGCCCCGTGCTTCCACAGTTTTGCACCGTTGCTGGCTCTGCTTTGGTGTGGCGGTTGGCTGCATTCTCTAGTTGTCTGTTGATGTCAACTTTTCGCTCTTCTACTATTCAGCGCTCACGCAAGCTCTGTTAACTTAACGTGGCTGATTGCTGCCGTTCCGTAACATGTTGGAGGGTTCCTGCTGCAGTGCGTGTGTTTTAGTCTGAACATCAGTATCCGGAGATACGCTGCTGTCTTGTTCCTTGTTGATTTGTTTATTTTTATGTATCCGTTTAATTTTTATTTTATGCATTAGTAGTTTTTCTCTGTTGGATGGTTCATCTTGGCTTTATATTTTAACATCTGTTAATCTAAGGCGTCATTGGCCTCTATACATTAAATGCCGATTGCCTGGTGACCTAATTCATTTAGATTTATGATTTGATTGTTTATTTTCTTTTGATCTGTGTGTAGTTTATTTTGTGTGGTTTATTAAGTTGACATTACAGTCATCATTGAGCAAGCTAAAGGTGAATATGGGGAGGGAAAAGCACACAGAAGTTGAACAGATATTCAACATTTTAAAAAATATATATTAATTTCTATTCATAGAAATACATTTAGACAACTTAATTTTTATATGTATTCATATCATCTGTGGAAGGTGAAGGACCATAATATGTTCAGATAGTAGTAGTAGTAGCCCTTTATTGTCACTAGTCACAAGTACCAGCGAAATTAGCCATCAACCTGTCCATGCATACACAACATGCATACAATATGACAAGGGGGTAGACAAGACAGGAAGACAGGGTAATTGAGGAAGAAATACAGCATAACATGAGGAAGGGGGGGAGGAAAAAATAACCCCCAGACTATGCTCCTTTGGGAGTACAGTGTGAGAAGAGGAAAAACACCCAGTCCAGTTGCAAGCACAGTCTAGATCGTATGCAGAATGGTATCACTAACTGCTTTCAAAAGCATCATTCTTGAAAGAGAAATTCACCTAAAAATTACAAATTGCTGAAAACTTATTGCATCCTCAGGCCCTCAAGCAACAGTTTGAAGTTAAAAATGTCTTAATTATGGATTTGTTTCTTACAAACATGCAGCATTTGGCTTTTCAAGATGTTAACTGATGTACTGGAGTGATGTGGATTGCTTGTGATGTTTTTATCAGCTGTTTGAACTCATGTTTGGACACATTGGTGAACAAGTGATGGAATGACACATTTCTCCAAATCTGAAGAAGAAACAAACTCTCGGATGTCCTAAGTCAAAAGGCTGGCAAAACCAGCAAACGTTGTTTTACATTCCCTTTCGGCTGTTATGACCTTTACCAGTAATTTCATACAGATCCAAATACAGACAGTGAGGATTTTTAGGTCTTGCACTTGACAAATGTTGGTTTAAAAAGATATCCACTAGTCTGTGACATGAAGTGTCCTCTTATTTCCCCAGGGAAATTACAGGCCACACACAAAATCGAATCACAACACAATGATCCAGTGTGAGCATCAGTGAAGACCCAATATCCAGCAGTCTCTGCATATCACAGCGGGCCATGTAGGCCTCTTGCTGTGATGCTTCAGACCTTAAATCTGTCCTCTTTTGTTGTTTTGGGCCACAATGGCATTTGGCAGCAATTTCAAACAGACACTCTTTGATTTACTGAAAGTTTCACAGCATTTGCTAACACAGTGGGTGGCAGTGTGCAATAAATAACAAATATGCAAAAAAAAAAACATAAATGGGCGATTCTCATGAAACCTGTCACGATTCATGTTAACTTTTAAGTCCAATTATATTTTAGCTTTCAAATGTATCGCGTTATTTTTATGGGGATTTCGGGAGAACTAAAGATGTTTTCCCCAAATCTCTGATGAAAGGTTAAACCATTCATTACAATTAATTTTATGATGCTTTGAAGTAACATGCTCCGTTCCTTTGTAATGAAGTCCACTGATATTGCCGCCTCAGGAGTGAGAATGGGTTGAAATCCAGCATAATAGGAACACATTTCAGGTTTGTTGCTAATGAAGAAGTACGTTAACCTTTCTGATGGAGAACTTAGGCTAGAAAAATAAGCTCTCCTGTCCATTCCTCCCTTTTAGGCAGGAGTTTGAGAGGACATACAGTTCTTATTGTTATGACCTGGACTTCATCTAATCTTTAGCTGGAATTGGATTGGATGAAGCTGCAGTGCTCTCCTCAGAGGAACGGGATCAGGAAGGTGGAGAGCTTGTTTATGAATGCCTAATGCGAGAGAGAGGAATTAGAGGCGCCTGCTTGAATCAATATGTTCACCATCCATGTAATTAAGTGGCCTCTGAGCCCTGCCTGTGGAATGCCCTTCCAGAACCTTCACCCCTTAAAGCTTAGCATTGTCCGAACAGACAAATGGAATTACACTGTCCTTTTCTCTTTAATGATTCTAGGATGACTATATTATTGGCTTGGCCATCTTGAGGTAATGGATTGGAATACACCGATAGTATGACCCTCTTGCAGCGACCTCATCTATTTGGCATACCTGCTGTAGAATTAGTTCTCAGGTAGGAGCCTAGAGATGAGAAAACAATGTTAGCATCCATTATTTTAATGTGACATGTATGTGCACTATAGCTCGTACATGTCAGAAGTGTCTAATAATTATTTATGATGCAGAGTGACCTTATCCAATGAGAATGCTGCGTCTCATAATTATTAATGACTCTCTGGGTGAACTTTTTCTTTCACAGGCATTTCAAACCATACGGATACGTGGGTCACAAGTGTGCATTGCACAGACCAAAAGAACATGTTGCATGGCTTCTTGTCAGATTCTGATTGGCTGTATTGGCTTTCCACAAACGTGACCCTGGAACACAAAACTAGCCGTAAGGGACAATTTTTCAAAACTGAGATTTATACATCATCTGAAAGATGAATAAATAAGGTTTCCATTGATGTATGGTTTGTTGGGATGGGACAATATTTGAAAATCTGGAATCTGAGGGTTCAAAATATTGAGAAAATCACCTTTAAAGTTGTCCAAAAGAAGTTCTTAGTTTTCATATATGTACAGTAGGAAGTTTACTAAATATCTTCATGGAACATGATCTTTACTTAATGAAAAATCTATAATTTTGACCCATACAATGCATTTTTGGCTATTGCTGCAAATATACCCCAGTGACTGCTTTTGTGGTCCAGGCTCACAAATAATCAGCAATGTTTGGCCCCTGATTCATTTCAGTTGCAGTTTTTTTTACACTTTGTAAGGGCAGTTTTTATAATTACCTTATTAAATGTATCTGTTTAGTCTTGTCAAATACTTAAAGTTAACCAATTACTTCACTGAATCAGAATACTATAGACTGTTCCCAATAACATTTTATCAACATCAACAAAAGCCATTTTGTAGATGGCATCTCTATGTCTATTTCCACAGACTGTTTAAAGCTGCTCAAAAAATGACATGCATGTATTTACAAAATAATTCCTTAATGTAAATAGGGTTGCAGTATTATGACAAAAATAATTATTTATAGAATTTGAAGAAGTGCAGAATTCCGTCCGGGAGCGCACGCTAATCTAAACACCTCTGATTTTCAATTGCATTCATAAACTCAACATAAATGTGTGAGATTGGG
Source organism: Barbus barbus (assembly GCF_936440315.1). Taxonomy (NCBI): domain Eukaryota; kingdom Metazoa; phylum Chordata; class Actinopteri; order Cypriniformes; family Cyprinidae; genus Barbus; species Barbus barbus. The sequence continues at coordinate 1,076,147 of NC_136714.1, read as the reverse complement.
AACCAATCACGATGTAAAAATGTGATGCAGTGTGAGCAGATTTTAATATAATGCCACAATTAACACTTTTTCATTGATTTTCACATCTCATGTTAATTGCAAAAGCCATAGTAGAGTTATTTAAATCATGCTGGGACATTTTTTGCCCCATTATCTTGAATTTGTGGGTATGTTTGTTCATTTTGGTGGCATTTTTGCCCGAAGTCCACATTCATTTCCAACCCTGACTCACATACAGTATATACAGATGTCAACATCATAGATCTTCAACCCCGAGACCCACTATCCTGCTAAGTGCAGTTACTGCATGCTACAAACACACACATTCCTGCAATTTTAAAGTCCTGAAAACCCTAGTCCATTCAGGTGTGTTTGATTAGGGTTGGAGCTAAACTTTGCAGGACAATTGGTCTCCAGAACAAAGCTTGGAGACCTCTGATATATTGACAGTTATTCATGTAGCAGACACTTGTATCCAAATGATTAATACAACAAGTGATTTATCATAAACTGGTAATAAATATGAGAAGTGTAAGTAGTACAACATTTTGTTAGCAGGATGCAGATAAGTGCTGACAGAAGAGATTAGTTTTCAGCAGTCTCTTAAGTTGTCAGGGATTCAGGCTTCTAATTTGAATTCACTCTTTTTAATAAATGAGTCATTGAATCATTTTCTCAACCGTTTTTTTTTTAAAGCATTGAACTGACACTCGATACACTGAACAAAACACAATTTAGTGTTTGTTTGCCTGTGTGTATTAGTCTGTCTAGCAATCTTTTTAAGCTTATAGTTTATTAGTCTTTCGGATGAGATGTTAAACCGAGGTCCTGACTCTCTGTGGTCATTAAAAATCCCAGGATGTCCTTTGAAAAAGAGTAGGGGTGTAACCCCGTCATCCTGGCCAAATTTACTCATTGCCCTCTGACCATCATGGCCTCCTAATCATCCCCATACACTGATTGGCTGCATCAGTCTGTCTCCTATAAGCTGGTGTGTGGTGGGCGTCATCATCCAGGTGGATGCTGCACACTGGTGGTGGATGAGGAGACCCCCCCCCCCCTTCCATGTAAAGTGCTTTGAGTACCCAGAAAAGCGCTATATAAATGTAACAAATTATTACTATTATTATAAGTAACATATTTTATAAATTGGCTGCTGTTGTTGCTTTTTGCTGTTTTTCTTTTATTAGTAATTGAGACTTGGACACATCATTAGAACTAGGAACAGCAGCATCTTAAATATGTGGCTTAAAAATGTATTTGTACACAAAGCGTCTGTTTCTTACAGTAATTGTGTCTATAAAAGTAATATGTGCATGGATGTAATTATCTACTGCCTGTACAAATGCATACAGCTCCGCAATTATTTTTGCTGTGCAGTTATGAATAGTGGCATACATTTGAAAAACATTTTCATACATAAACTTCATTGGAGCAAAATAAAAGTAGGACACAGCAGTTGCTGTGTTCTCTCCCTCCCTCAAGCTTTTCACACTCACAGTTTTTCTCATTTTTTAATGTGGTGAGAGATGACATGCTGAAGTTAGTGGTTCCAAGATACGCCAACAACAAACGGTAAATAATGTTGAACAGCATTAAATTAATTTTCTGTCAGACATACATCATATGGATCACTTTTATGATGCCTTTATTTGGCATTTTTAAAGAAAGAAGGTCGTACGAATTTGGAACAACATGAGGATGAGCAAATGATGAGTAAATTGTTATATTTGGATGGTGATTACTTTAACTGCTAGTACTACATTTCTCATGAATCACCAAATACACCATTGTCAACACCGTCTGGATTTTTAACACTTCAGTGCCATTACTTGCCTAATGTACCTAATATATCACTTGAATATTGCTGTAAAACAAAAGCAAACATCTGGCAGCTCCTGTCCCATCACCCAATTAAACATCTGCATCTGTATTTGTTTTTCTCTTGCCATATTCGAATGAGGATAATGAGGCTTGTATGAAACATTGAAAAATTCCAAATATGTGGCTGAATTGGTATTAAAAAAAATATATACATTTTTTGATAATTGTTTTTATTTATTTTCATTTTTATGAGCCATTTGTATGTCTTTGACACACTCCCATTATTTTGCTGTGTGGTTCTTATTAAAGTTACCAGCTGAGTGTTACTTTATTCCTTTTAACAGATGCTAACAGCTGCAACATTTATAAGTGGTTCAGTTATGAAGAAAAGGCAACTGGCTTTATTCATTTGTTCCTAAGTGAGAAAGTTATCTCTGGTGTGCTAATAATTTGCTGCAATGCAGATGAAGTTGCGTAGTGCAAAATAGACCACCCTGCATTTTCGAGTAGAAAATATACTGTAATTTGCTTTTGCGTTTCATACACTTATGCAACCTCCATTGTGTCAATTTGGTCAAAAATTAGCTCATAAAGCTTCCAAACGTAATATATATATATATATATATATGCATATAATGTTAGTATTAACAACTTTTTACGGAAGCTTGTTTGTGGAGGTTGTGGTGGTAATTGCGACTTTTTTTATGACTTTTTGTAAAGTTTAAATCTCACAATTTTAAGGAAAAAAAAATCTGAATTGCAAGTTAGTAAACCTGGTCTTACAGTATATGACTAAGCTAAAGAGGCATTTGTTTAAGAGGCCAGAAAAGTCATGGCCACTTGTGAATACTAGTGTCTAGTTTAATTGTGTCTTTCTTAAAGCCATTTGCCATTATAATTAGACTCTAACTAAAGACTATAGTGCACTCACACTGCTATAAATGGCATTCCCATATTAACTGTCATAAAATCTGTCAGTGTCCTGAGATGCATGCTTAGGGCTGCATATGCACAATGGCTGGTTAAGCCTGAAATATGTATGCCTTAATTTGAGCATAAGAAACAACATTTATGGGACAGTGTGTCACATTTTGTTGCTGATTATTATTCTTTTTTATTGTTGTGAGTGTTGCAAGCAGTTTTTGAGATTTCAGGATTTCCCCATTCAAGTAGATCGGACTTGGTCTTGCATGCCCAAAGTAACTGCCCAGAGGTGATGAGTGAACAAGCTTTCCTTGACTGTATCTTAACAGAAGATCAGGGGTTGTGCTCATATAACAGAAATTCATGCCATGGCTTACATCCTTCTACAACCTAAACAAGCTGACTTGAGGTCTATGATGTATGTCGAGTTAGACCAATGTAAGAATCACATGGATTGTCACATGGCACTAAAAATAACCACACTTAGCGAATAATCAGAATAATGAAAATTGCATGTAAATGGGAGTGAAGAGGTTTGCTTGTCTCATGTAAACATCTTATTAAGTCCTAAAAAAAAGATTTGTGCCACACGTAAGGGAAAAATTCTGATTTCCAGCCTAATATGATTTTTGGCAAATATTAACATGATGAGGAGGACAACTTCAGCTTTAGGAAATTCTACAAAAATCTTTCACAGTTATAGACTTCCTTCAAAAGCAAAAAAGTGTTAATTATTCCAAACTCTTGATCATTACTGTATACCATTGGGGAGAAAAGTGTATGCCAATTACATAAGGCATGATACCTGATGAACTGTCTGTTATTTAGTGTAAATAAACTATTGTAATCTGACATTAATTGCAATCTTGAATCAGTTAATTGGCAGAATTATTACTCCACCAACTGCCATTGAAGACAGTCCTATAATGCTGAAGCAACGATGGTTGTGGGAACATGCTAGTTGACTAGCTAGTTAATTTGTGAATGTGAAAAAACACCCTTGAATGTCTGGATATATTATTGTTCATAAAGTTCTCATCCATCGTTTGATGAAACCACAACGTGCATAAATTCTGTTTACTGCCTGCTTTGCTTAGTGATTTGTGCGGACAAAGTGCATTCTAAAACAAGCCTCATTTACACCGACAGGAGAAAAAAATGATGATGCAATGCTAAGCACACACACGACTATATTGCGGGAGGTTAGTAAATAAGTCACAAGTTTTTGAGCTTAAATACTACACGCTAATATAGTGAAACTGAGTAGGTAATTTGCCCCAGAGTTTATGTGTCACAATTCATAAAACTGGCCACTCATTTCAATTGGTCTCTCTGAAACCCCACACCGCATTAGTTGGGAATGATGTATTGGCTTCTTCATAACCCATCAGGCTCGGCGGCATCCCTCCTGTGTGAGTTTAATATTGTATGAAATTATCCACTACAAGCAAACGTTCATTAAGTCAGATGGGTTGTTGTCTGGGTAACGCTTTGCCTTTCATTAGACATCGCAACAGTCATCCATTGCAGGCCGCGCTAATTACTGAACCCGGTGACTGAAGACTTGCTTCTGGTCGCATCAGCGAGATTAGAGAGTGGCTGGGAATATTTTTTTATGAATTTCTTAATTGCGGTGAAACCTACACAGCAGGTGGTGTTGAGAATTTCTGAGACCAACTCGAGTTGTCTGTGTGCAAACGCAGCAGCTGCTGCTGGCAAATGAAGAAAGATGGAGGGAGTAAAAAAAGAAAAGCAGATGAAAAGAGGAATGACGGGCTGGACTGATCAGAGTATCTCCAATCTGTTGAAAGGGGGATATCAAAGGTGCAGTTAACATGATGCTTTATTTTTGTGGTGTTTAGGAGCTAAGTGCAGTTTTCAGGGACAAAGGTCAGATTGTATGTCCTCCTTTTTTTTTTTTTTAAGAATTTACCAATCAATTTAATCTGTTCCAACTAAAGCAGTGCAGCCCCAGTAATTGAAGCAAGACGGGCTCGCTGCCAGGAGTTTCCATGACGACATTTATCTTCCATTGGCGCAGTTTCTTTTTTCCATTCTAGCTGTAGCTTCATGTCTTAGACCTTCTGAATTCACATAGAACAGATGGAGTGCAATATCCAACCTCCTACGATGCGGGTGGCGTGGTTCTGCAGAGTTTAATACATCACGGGAGGATGATAAATGAGATTTGACCACTGTTACAGACTGATATAACAACACTAGGACAATTGTAGCACTCACTGTTCATACAATCACACTCGCATCGTTGTTATATCATCATATACCGACTGCACTGCACTTATGTAACGTACAGCTAACACTTTTGAGAACAGAATCATCTAATATCATCTGTTGTTATTGAAGTGTAATGTGTTTACCTCCATGATTGGGTCTTAATGCAGTTAGCTTGTTATTCCCTTGGTTCTTTGTCTCATTCATTGTCTTGCCCACGGGGAGGCAAACCAACATTTGGTGACAATATAATTGTGCGAGAAACTACATTATTTAATTGATCAAAGTGCTGAAGCATGTGTTCATATCGAATGCAATTCTGCTGATTTAACAACATAATTTCCAGATGGTTTGATTATGACCTTGCTTCATAGAAACCTTTTTACATGATTAAATTTGCTAAATAAAAAAAATAATAAAAAACTTTCTCATAGTGATGAAACGATTCACTATATCTTTTAAAAAATTTGACATGACTAGTAGCTGAATCTGTGCATACACACACAATGTAAATTATACCTATATCTACGTTAGCTGCAATTTATTTTGCTGTTAATTGATGAAGGGCATTGCATTATTGATAATAAAAGCAACTAATAACATTACATTGTTACTTTTTATGGACAGTGTTGGGGGTAACGCATTACAAGTAACGCAATCAGATTACTTTTATTCAAGTAATTAGTAAAGTAACTCATTACGTTTTAAATTCCAATTAAATTTCCTAGTTACTTTTACAAAAAAAATATTATATTTTACTTATGTATTGACTGACAGCTCTCCTGTCCTCATGTTGAGAGAAATCGGGAGTAAGTGCAGAGTGTTGTGTGCACTGTACAGGATCTTACGGTAGTTCTAGAGTAAATGTCAACATGTAGTTATGCAAGGTTTATTCAAAATAGTCGCAAATATGATCACATCCTCTCTATACTGAGGGCCCTCCATTGGCTGCCTATTCAATTTAGAATCGATTTTAAAATTCTTTTATTGGTGTACAATTCCTTACATAACCAAGCCCCTAGCTATCTTTCAGAGCTGTTGCATTTTTATACTCCCACTAGAAGTCTAAGATCCAGTGATCAGAATCTCCTTTTAGTCCCTCTGTCCAGACTTAAACGTAGAGGGGATCGAGCTTTCTCTGTGGTCGGGCCTCGGTTATGGAACAATCTGCCGCCTGAGATTAAAGTGGCATCTTCCCTATCTGTTTTTTAAAAACACATTTGTTTGATCTGGCCTACTAATATCCCTTTCTTATTACACTGTATTATGGTCTGGATTATTACTCTGTTTTAAGAATGTCTTTGGTTTTTAATTTATATGTTGTATTATCTCTGTTTGATGTGTTTATGGTTTGATTTTAGTGTACAGCACTTTGGTCAGTCCTTTGGCTGTTTTAAATGTGCTTGATAAATAAATGAACTTGAACATGAATGTATTTACTCATCTCACTGCACAAAAACAGATTCAGTATTCCTCAAAATCAATACAAACAGCGAAATGCAAACTCCGAATATGACACAAATCTGCAGTATTTGTGTTTAAATGTAACAGTTGTGTTATTTCTTCTAATAAGTCCTTTTCTTCATGCAATCCAGAATGGCGGCACAGTTGAAAGGTTTGTGAATCTCTAGGAGATGTGAATTAGCCAAAAATATTTTTATGTATATTAAAAACAAGCAAGCCCAGCCCACATGAGGAAAAGCAACACAAAAGTATCATAACACATCACTTTCCATAACAAGTAAACCAATTTGTTACTTTTTAGGGAGTAACGCAATATTGTAACGCATTACTTTTAAATTTAAGTAATAAAAGTAACTTTTTTATGGAAAGTCCATCTGTTGGTGTGGTGTTTACAGTATGCACACACACTGATGCTGATACAGCAATTTAATTGATCTGCTGATTAATCAAGTATAGACAACATGGCTAAATTACCCATTAACTCTTTCCCTGCCAAACATCTCCTGAATGAGCCGATCCAAAGCACAGGCGTGGAAGATGCAGAAAGAGCGCTCACATATGCAAGCAGATGCATATGAAAAATGATGTAATCATCGACATTATAAAGCATATAACTGAAAACTGGCTAATGTTACAGAGTAAAATGTTGATCCAGGAAGTGTTGAAAGACTGTGCAAGCTTTGGGGTGCTGATGAAAGCCATCTTCTGCATCGTTGCTTTGATTATATTACTGAATATGATTCAGATGTAGTATTTGAAAAATAATATGATTTTCTCAGCTTTTTGCTCAAAATCTTGCTTTTTTATTAAACTTACCTACATTCAAGGGTAGATAAAAAAAGAATGTTTGAAGCTAGATTAAAACTTTTGAAATGTACTCGGTTCTTTAATTTTATGTATTGCCTGTTCAGATATTCATACAACAAAATATTCTGGCAGGCATAGAAATTTAGTGAAAATGACCAAAAGTGCTGGTGGTGGCTGGCAACTTTTTTAAAAAATGCTGGCGGGGAAAGAGTTAATATACTTACTTCATTAGACCCATTTCTGGGTTGATCCTCAAGCCCAACTCATAACAAGAACCTGATGTTTTGGTCTAAGCCCTAGATATTGTCACACGCCCCTAGCTTATGAAAAAATATGGTATCAGAAAAGTCTTCTTAAAGATACTAGATCGTTAGGATTCACAGCTGAATATAACTTCTATGATGAGGAAAAGAACGAGCGCTGATGTGATTGCTCCTCTTCAGTTACACTAGCTAGTGTGCAGCAGCCCGCTTCTCCTGATTAGCATTTCAAACATGACCTGAATTCAGGCCTCCGTGAGTTCCTCCCCGTTTCAAAGCAAACCAGAGATGAGCTATTTATTTCACCGCTGAAATTACCCCAAGCTTTTTTTTTTTTTTTCAGATGGATTAGAGGTGAGTTAGCAGCTTGGCTTGTTCACACACGGATACAAATGCACACAAAAACAAGAATATACAGACATTAGTGTTTAGCGCTGCCTGGATGAGTTGTGCAGTTAGCAGAGCGCATTAGAGGGTCCTTCCCGAGCCCTGCCACTCAGTCTACATTTAAGGTATAATGGAGGCGAGACAGAACTGGCAGCTTTCCACAGGGAAAGAGTTTAAAACTCAGAACAGACCACTCTGTCTATCTGTAGTTAGCCAACCCTGAATTTGAAGTCCCTTGTTGGTGACCGGCTTTCCAGTCGTGATTAGACCAGCGTGAGGTGATCGCAGCTGAGCTGTAATCAAAGTAATGGGGTCGGCTCTCATTTCTGAACCAATCTGCCTACCTGATGCAATGCAGAGCTGTGATCAAACCCCCAAAGCTATTGGTATTAGCATCAAATCCAGTAAGAAAGAATATGGAAGGATTGATATTATGCTGAAACTCAAATATCACACAGGTCTGGATTTGGGTCAGTTCACTCAAGTCACTGCTTCCACAGATTATGTGCTTTCAATAGAAATTTGAGGAATGACAGTATCATCTTTTTCATGCAACCAAATTGCATGATGATCAGTCAAATTCAGTTGCAATTTTGCATGTTTAGTTAAAAGGTTTTAGCATTAAATTGGGATTTGAATCTAGATTCTGTTGAAAACTACACAACTAGACTACCACGTCTTACACATTGAGTTATTGTAAGTTTTAAGAAGTCACGGTCATCTAATGTTGGCCAAATGTAGACACAATGTTATTGATAGTGTGTTTTTCCCCCAGCTGCCCCTCCGGAGGTCTGTGCACACCAGTGGTTATTGAAATGAATGCACTGTAATGCGGTTTCATTCTGGGAGGTGCAAATCATAAGAGGCCTCAAGATCTAGAGCTGTCATTATATCAGATATTTCACTATGCAATTATTGTGGCCAAAAGAGTTTATGATAACGATATATCATGATATTTATAGAAATCTTGAAAAAAAAGTATTATTAATTATATTATCTAATTTATATAATGGATCATATTATTATATTTATTAAATTATATAATTTATTAAGACTTATTAATTTATTATATTATATAAATAAAAAAAATACAATTATAAAATGTATTAATTAATACAATTATAATTCTCACTTCACTTCTTATTTAATGGTATTTAATGATTCGTTAATTGCATTTAATATAGTACGCTTTCAATAAAACATTTGCTGTATTTATGCATGTTTTTTTTATAATATAGCACTGTATTATAAATATGTAGCATTCTTTTTAAAAAAATAGATGAGATGGCTTGAAGAACAGATAAACCATACATCATCACAAAGGTGTGTTAATTCTCTATAAGTTTCATCAGTCTAAACATTCAAAACAAGGGATTTCCTGGGAAGTTATGTGTTTATTACTCCTGTGAGTCTCACTTGTGGACTTTCTGTGCGAGGGCGCCCTCCGGCATAGAGGATGAATGAAACATAAATTACATGGGAGATTTTAGTGCTGTGTACTTATCATTTTGAAATATGGTTATTGCCAATACTGGTATAACACGACACCCCAGTTAACACAATAATGATATTTCATTTTTAACATATCGTGATTATCATCAATAATGGTATATTGTGACACCCCTACTTTGTTTCTTTCTTCACTGCAAGCCTATGCATTTTTCTTTGCTGTAAATACAAAACAGGAGAGAATATATCACATTACGAGGACTGCAGACTCATTGCACCTTTCAGAGTCTGTGATGAATGCAGATTTTTGCTTTTTATTGCATGATTATTGAATTCCCAGTGCTCCAGCTGAGTGTTGCCAGTGGTTGCATGAGTATCATGGAGCTAAGGAGACACTGTAAAGGCTGTCTGAACACTCTCCAACAGAGGACGCTTCCCACTCATGAGCTTAATTACAGAGTGCCAGAGTGCCTGGGACTAGAGGAGGGATTGTGAGACTGGCTTGAGTTCACTTGTTATGGTTTGCATGGGTGTAGTCTGCTGTGACATATTGATGGTTTCCTGACAGTGTCTGGAGATTGCAGTGGTGAATGAAGATTGGTGAGGCGAGTATGAAACTACAAAAAGAAGCTCATTACGGCTCTAAACTTCTACTAGTGCATACTGCTTATCTACATTAATGCGCACGTCAGCAGGAGAAAGAAGTTTGAATGTGAAAGTCACAATCTTAGCTATTTCTTTATTCTCACTAAAGGCATTTACACTGAATAAATTGAAAGTCATACTTAACTTAATAACCCTTATAGGGGGCATGTAAGGTACAGCGATAAGATATAGTTACAATTTCTGCACTTTTTCCTCATAGCATAGGGAAAGTTCATAAAAAGTTGAAGAGGTGTTCAAACAAATGACAAATTGTTGTTTAGAAGAGGATGTGGGTGGTATATTGTATTGGTGTAAGCTGTCACTTATACTTGAGGCAAATGAATAATGAATGTATACATAAATGGACATGTATGGGTAGTTGACAAATAAAAAAATGGACTGTGTCCTATGGTGTGACAGCAAAAATGTAGAAAAAAACCTTATACAAATAACATGAGAAAAATGTATCTTCACTTTTAGAGTTACAAATACTGTAGCATGAAAGAGGTTCATCTTCAATGTTAGGTTATATTTATTTATTTATTTTTTAAATTTTTCTGTCATAGATACGTCAACTACCCATATATATATATATATATGTATATTCGAAAGATTAGGATCAGTATTTTTAGAAGTCTCTTCTGCTGACCAATGTTGCATTCATTTGAAAGAAAAAGTGAGACTTATACTGTATTGTTAGAAAATATTTCTATTTTGAATAAATGCTGTTCTTTTTATTTTTTATTCATCAAAGAATCCTAAAGAAAGTATAACAGGTTCAAAAAATAAATAAATAAATTAAATAAAAAAAATAAATTAAGCAGCGCAACTGTTTCCAACATTGATAACAAATTATTTCTGAATGATCATGTGATACTGAAGACTGGAGAAATGTCTGACGAAAATTATAAATTATATTTTAAAGTATATTAGGTAGCCAGTAGATACACAGACACACTGATATGAGTTTGTAACTGGGCCGTCGTGGCCTAATGGATTGAGAGTCGGACTTGTAACCCGAAGGTCACGGGGTCGAGTCTCAGCTCCGGCAGGGATTGTAGGTGGGGGGAGTGAATTAACAGCGCTCTCTCCACCCTCAATACCACGACTGAGGTGCCCTTGAGCAAGGCACTGAACCCCCAACTGCTCCCCGGGCACCGCAGCATTGGTGTGTGTTCACGGTGTGTATGTGCACTTGGATGGGTTAAATGCAGAGCACAAATTCCAAGTATACTTCCAAGTATACCAAGTCACCATACTTGACCTCACTTCATCTACAGCTCACATAAGGAAATATGTGACATAGATATATTATCAGGGGTTCAAGCACGTATTGCTGAAACCCTATTATAATTGTTAGGATTTTTTTTTTTTTTTTTTTTTTTATTATTATTCTTCTCCGGTAAAACTGATCATGCAGACCAAACCGTAAGGCCTTGAGAGCTGAAACATGGTCAGAACGTAGTAGTATTGCTCGCTACTCAGATCCAAACACTCGCCCCAATTGGCCTATCGGGGGCGCTACAGTGATCAAAAAGACGTAATTGCTCATAGCTCCTAAACCGCTTGTCATAGACTCAAAATTTGTACATTTTAGGAAGCCTTGGGTCAAGGCCAATCAAAAATGGTCAGTGTGAATTTGGGACTAGGAGGTCCCGTTTTTGTGCAAAATTGAGTGATATCCGAAACCTACTTTTGCAAACTAGTCCTAGGTTTTTCACCCGATCGGAACCAAACAGAAATATTCTGTGGACATTGAATATCAGTAATTATTAAAAAAAAGTTGAAATTTTGACTCACTGTTGCAATGGGGCCCAAAAACGTTCGAAAGTCGAGGGCCAATTTTACTAAAACGTCTATAACTCGTGAAGGAAATGAGATATATTCACCAAACATGGTAGACAAACATAACAGCTCAATCTTTGGTAAAATAATAAAAAAATATTGTGCAGATCTGTCACTTGGGGGCGCTATAAGATTGACAAAACTATAACTGGGTAAGCGTGGGTCCGATCAACATGAAATTTGGTATGAAGTGTCTTTGTCTGAAGTGGCACAAATATCTATGAGGACATTTGCGTATCTCAAAAAACATGGCTGCCATTGGCAAAAAAATTTAAGCACCTCTTTGATGAGGTTAACGGAGGTCAATTGGAACGAAACTCGGTGGGCATGTTCAACTCATAGCCCTAAAGGTCTATTAGAATTTTGAAAGAAATTGGCCATTAGTTGGCGCTATCGAGATTTTTGACTCTGTAATCACGTGGTGTTTTACATATCCACACAATATGCATATCATTTGATAGATCTCCTCATAATTAGCAACTTTGCCTCAAGAACTATTGCTATCAATCAAATCGTTCATTAAATATTTGCAAATATGTGAAAAACCTACTTTTGCGAACTAGTCTCTGGTTTTTTGCTCAATCTCGATCAAACCTCGATCGATCGAATCTCGATCAAATCTCGATCGAATAGTAATATTCTCTGGACACTCTAGATCAATAATTATCAAAAAAATTTTGTCCTTTGCTTAGCTACAATGGGCTCATTTAATAAGGGGGTGTGACCACATATACCCAAACGCCTATAAAACCTAAACGAAAACTCAAAACTTTACTAAACTTTTTGAAAAGATGTTTCAGATGACTCTTAACAAAAATGCAAAGGTTCATGGAGATTGGACAATAGGTGGCGCTATAACAGTGAAAACGGCCTCTAAAACACAGTATTTCTATAGTAAATGACCTCAAATTGCAATGAAATGTTCATAATATTCACTTACATACTATATCTTCATATCATACGATAGATCTTCTCATTATGATCAACTTTGCCTCTCTAGGTCAATAATTATCATAAAAAGTTGAACATTTGCATTTGGAGAATTATAAATCTGTGATTTTATAATATGTTCTTTACATAGGGTACCCAAAGGCCTGTAAATCCTAAAACAAACCCCACATCTTCTCTCACAACTGGGTAAAATGGTGCATAATTTAATTCTAAAGAAGCAAGCAAAATTTAAGAGAGACTGGACAAAAAATAACACTATAACAGTTATAAAGGTTAAAAAACAATGTTGAATGAGAAACTGCAATTTCTAACCACTAGATGGCAGCGAAAGACCACTAATGGGCTCATTAAACCCTAAAACAGTACTGTTCATATTTTGCTTATGGAGATGCTATAAAATCACAGTTCTAACATTTAGATAAAGTTTACCATTTTGTTCATACAGATATGCCAGTTTTTACAATTTTGCCATATTATAATCACAGAGAAACCTGAAAATGTCATATAAAGTCTTAAAAAGAGAAGACTTGCAATGAGTATTGTCACCTATCATTTATTGCAAATATCTATATCTGCAACAAAATGTGTGTGCATGTATGTCCGTGTGTGTGTGTGTGTGTGTGTCTAAGAATGCTTATTGATAATTAATATGATAGTTTAACCATTTCATTTCTATGTGTGTGTGTGTGTGTGTGTTTCTGTGAGCCTATTGTCCATTTTCGATGGGTTTCACAGTCAGCTATACATCCAGGTTGGCCTAGACCCTAAAAGCATACCACCTTAAGGCCTTAAAATGCTTGAACCCCGGTAATCGCTGCTTGCAGCTATATTATTATTATTATTATTATTAACATGCATACATAAATCCTGTTGCAGATCTAGACATGTGGAGCTGAGGAGGTGGAGGGTGACACTCAGCATTATATATTTGCAAAAGCATTCTGAATGTAATGACCATGTGCAAAATGAAAGGAAATGGTGCAAGAGTGACAAAATTCAATGAAAGTTTTACATGGAAGTTCATGTTATGGAAGTAATTGGATTGCAAATGGCAATTCACATTGGGTGGTTAGAAAACTAAGGTGTTGGGTGCACATTCTCTCTGCCCCGCTACACACACACACACACACACACACACACACACACAACATTCTACATCACTAATGAACTACTTTGCATTAGTGTTCATTTGACTCTGTAATCACCTAAGTAATTACACAGTATTACTACTGAACTAGATGTTCTTATTGTGAAATTATGGTGCTGCTTGTAACACAAGGTATTCTAATTAACATAGGAATAAATTACAGTGTTAATGCCATGAACACTGTAAAATAAAGTGATTCTAGAAAAAAATAAATCTTTGTGTATAAATACCACACAATTTGGAGAGATCAGGGTGCAATTGTTGCCAACAAAATAAAGTGAAAATCATTAGCAAAATAGCAAACAGTCTGTGCTATAATAGCTTTGAAACCACATCTAACAATCAGTATCACATCAACCTAACAGTTTCAAACTTTTTCTCATAATTCCCTGATTTAACCCAAATAGTCCTGCTTCACTGCTGAGACATATTAATGATTTGTGTTGTAGTCTGTGGTCACAGCAGGGCCATATGTTTGAACTCAGAGTAAAGCAACATTTAGCCAACAATGCTATATGCACAGTTATAGCCAAGCTGACCGACCATATGGAACGGAGGTTGGGTTGAGGCAGCTGCGTTTCGACCAGCAAACTGTGAGCTCGCATGGGAGTGTGGGTAGATCTGGAGCTGTGCTTGAAGAGAAATGGGCCTGCTGCTTTGTTAAAAATAATTTTTACATCTACTCATTGATCACAACGTTAGTCTCTTATTATGTTTCAGTTGCAGTTTTTTTTTTCTTCTTTTTTTAATTTGACAGGAATTCTTTCCTGTATTCCACAGCACTTTTGCATGGAAATTATTTTTGAGATTTTGCACTGTCATTGTAATAATTGTTGTATATTTGTTAATCATCTAGAATTTGGCACATGTATATTTCAGGTCAAACCAGTCATATCAGAGGCAAAACACTTTGTAGCGCTATTCATAGTGCCATTCATATCTTCCATTCATATCTTCCACATGCATGCAAAAAAAAAATGAATTAATTAATTTAAATAAAAATAAATAAATAAAATAAAAATAAATAAATAAACTTTGAACCAAGCCAGTCAATATTAAGATACATCTCTGAACATTACATTCTAAAAAATTCTGTAAAGATGAATGAAAAACTGAAAAAAAGTACAACATTTCAGTGACTTTTCTATAATTGAGTGATTATGGGTAGTGTAGTTGTTGACCAGAAACATGACATTTAAAACACTTCAGAATAGAATATCACAGGGGCTCATATTTGAGCACTGCTTCGACCCTAAACATAAACACGTCTTAAAAATAATCAAAAGTGGTCAGCAGGTCGACGATATCGCTGGAAATGAAGTGTCCCCAACTAAGCAAGCCAGAGGTGACAGTGGCAAGAAACTAAAACTCCTTTGGTGACAGAATGGAGAAAAAAAAACCTTGGGTGAAACCAGGCTCAGTCAGGGGTCCGGTTCTCCTCTGACCAAACGAACCAAGCGTTTTGAGAACGGAATGGATGTGGAGGACTATAATGTGATAAGAGCTCACTCAAGTACTGAGGAGCTAAACCATTCAGAGCTTTATAAGTAATTAACAAGATTTTAAAATCTATACAATATTTAATTGGGAGCCAGTGCAGTGTTGACAGAACCGGGCTAATGTGGTCATACTTCCTGGTTCTAGTAAGAACTCTAGCTGCTGCATTTTGAACCATCTGTAGTTTGTTTAATAAGCGTGCAGAACAGCCGCCCAATAAAGCAGTACAATAATCTAACCTTGAGGTCATAAACGCATGAATTAACATTTCTGCATTTGACATTGAGAGCATAAGTCTCAGTTTAGATATATTTTTGAGATGAAAAAAAGCTGTTTTACAAATGCTAGAAACGTGGCTGTCAAAGGAGAGATTGTTATCAAAAAGTGTTAGACAGTGTTCTAGGTTATTACTTTTGGGAGTTTTAGGTCCGATAATTGACACCTCTGTTTTTTCAGAATTTAGTAGTAAGAAATTACTCGTCATCCAGTTTTTTGCATTCTGTGCATTATGCATTCCATAAGTTTCTCAAATTGGTGTGTTTCACCGGGCCGCGATGAAATATAAAGCTGAGTATCATCAGCATAACAGTGAAAGCTAGCCCCGTGTTCCTGATGATATTTCCCAAGGGTAACATGTAAAGCGTGAAAAGTAATGGCCCTAGTACTGAGCCTTGAGGTACTCCATACTGCACTTGTGATCGATATGATACCTCTTCAGTCACTGCTACAAATTAATGGCGGTCAGATAAGTACGATTTGGACCATGCAAATGCACTTCCACTAATGCCAACAAAGTTTTCTAGACTATTCAAAAGAATGTTGTGATCGATAGTGTCGAACGCAGCACTAAGATCCAGTAGCATAATAGATAGATACAACCGCGATCAGATATAAGAGCAGGTCATTTGTAACTCCAATTGGAGCAGTCTCAGTACTATGGGATGGTGTAAATCCTGACTGGAAATCCTCACAGATATTATTTTTCTCTAAGAAGGAATATAATTGTGAGGATAGTACCTTATCTAGTATCTTTGACAGAAAAGGGAGATTTGAGATCGGTTTGTAATTAACTAGATCTTTGGGGTCAAGTTGTGTTTTTTTTTTTAATGAGAGGCTTAATAACAGCCAATTTAAAGGCCTTGGGGACATATCCTAATGACAGTGACAAATTAATAATAGCCAAAAGAGGATCTATGACTTCTGGAAGCACCTCTTTTAGTAGTTTAGATGGAATAGGGTCTAATATACATGTTGTTGGTTTAGCTTATTTAACAAGTTTATACAATTCTTCCTCTCCTATAGTAGAGAATGAGTGGAACTGTTCCTCAGGGGATCTATAGTGCACTATCTGATGCGATACTGTAGCTGACGGCTGCATGGTTACAATTTGAACTCTAATAGTATCGATTTTGGAAGTAAAATAGTTAATAAAGTCATTACTGCTGTGCTGTTGGGAAATGTCAACACCTGTTGATGCTTTATTTTTTGTTAGTTTTCCCACTGTATTGAATAAATACCTGGGTTTATGTTTGTTTTCTTCTAAAAGATACGAAAAGTAATCAGATCTAGCAGTTTTTAATGCTTTTCTGTGGGATAGGGCACTTTCCCGCCAAGCAATAAGAAATACCTCTAGTTTAGTTTTCCTCCAGCTGCGCTCCATTTTCCGGGCTGCTCTCTTTAGGGCGTGAGTGTGCTCATTATACCACAGTGTTGGACTCTTTTCTTTAATCTTCCTTAAGCGTAAAGGAGCAACTGTATCTAAAGTGCTAGAAAAGAGAGAGTCTATAGTTTCTGTTACATCATCAAGTTTTTCTGCGCTGTTCGATATACTGAGGAATTGAGATAAATCAGGAAGATTACTTACAAAGCAGTCTTTTGTGGTAGAAGTGATGGTTCTACCATATTTGTAAGAAGGAGTTGAACTTACAGCTTTAGCTATATGGAGTTTACACAAGACTATATAATGATCTGAAATATCATCGCTTTGCTGCAGAATTTCAAAACCATTAACATCAATTCTATATGACAGTATTCAATCTAGAGTATGATTTTGACAATGAGTAGGTCCTGACACGTGTTGTCTAACCCCAAAGGAATTCAGAATGTCTATGAATACTGATCCTAATGCATCTTTTTCATTGTCAACGTGGATATTAAAATCACCCACAATTAAGACTTTATCTGCAGCCAGCACTAACTCTGATAAAAAAATCACCAAATTCTTTAATAAAGTCTGTATGGTGCCCTGGTGGCCTGTATACAGTAGACAGTACAAACATCACGGGGGGATTACCATTAATATTTTTTTCTCTAGATAATGTTATATGAAGCACCATTACTTCAAAGGAGTTATACTTAAAGCCTGTCTTCTGTGAAATACTGAAAATATTTACAACAATTTACAACACATTTGCATGTCTCTAATTTTGCTAAGATTTTAGATTCTGTCTATTTTAATAATGTACATTTTAGTGTACTCTATGCATGCTGGAAACCATACTTTGCATACAAATACCTAAATACTAATAAGATCATGTTGGAAATCTCCAGAGCATCCAAATAATTTATTTGGCCACTTGTCTACGTATTTATTTAGTTTTATTTCCATAAAAAGGAATAATGCTTTAAAATGCTAATAAAAAATCTTGAGATCACAATTAATTATTATAATGTATTCACAGCTCTAATATCAAAGCTTCATACAGTATATGTGCACAGTGGTGGACATCGAAGTTACAAAGGTTGACAGCTACTTTCAATTACCTGCTTGGTCTGTCAGTTTTCTATATGAAGCCATAAAGATTTGATTCACAACAAGAAAACTGACGTGTGATGTCTGCCAGCTTTTGAAAGCGCGTTATTTGCAGCCATAAAAACATGAATAGCACTGCAGGTCCTCAAAACAAGCATCTCTGTTTCTGTCTTAATGGAAGGAGAACAATCACATGTCAGGCACTGGAAATGCCGGTGTTATACACCTTCAAGAAAGCCAGTGTGTTTCTTTAGCAGGAACATGTATCAGATAGCATGAAATGAGCCATGTGATCAAAACACTGCACATCTGAGCCCCTGATGAAAACCTACAATAGCAGAAAATAGGCCATTCTTGTCTGAATCCACCTCACCGTGTGTGACTGTTATTGACAGGGAGAGATGAAAAGAATAAGGTCCTGATAGAACTATGAGTCCAGATAAAATAAGGTTTTTAAGGCACATGCGAACACAGTAAATAATGACTTGAATGTCCTTGTCAAACATATTTTTATAAGGATATGAAACCACCAAACCTTAATATTGTGGTGGTGCAAAGAATAGTGTTTTGCTATAAAGTTGGGTTGAACTTAAAATTAAATAAATTATATAAGTATAAAGTATTTACAAACCATTTACCAACTTGTTTATTGTTAATTAATAGAATAGTTAATAATTAATTATAAACTGTAGTTAATATATACTATATACAAATAGTGAGTTCTTAATTCATTGTGACAGTAATTAACAAAGTGTTACTGTTTAATTACCTCGTATATAAAGAGTTTATTTTTATTTTTTCTAGGCTTTGTTAACAAATTAACTGTAAATAGTTCTCACTTTAGATTAGGTCATAGCAATCAGAAAATGTAATTAATTAAGTGCTTTAAGCCACATATTATTGGACCTCAATGGCATTAGTGTTAGAATTCATTAAAATGTTTTCAAATACATTAAGCCATATCCCCAAAGCTAAACAAAAACACTTAAAAATAAATAACAATGCTGTCAATATGAAATACATACAAATATTCATTAGATCATGTTGTTAAAATACAGTTAGGATTAGGGGTAGAGGACAAAATATATAGTTTGTACAGTAAGAAAAGAAAAGAAAAGAAAAGAAAACAAAACAAAACATTGTGTCTTTAAGTGTGTGTTTAATGTATTTGTGGACATTTTAAGGAACACATAATATGAATGCAATAATGTTTCCAATAATAATTGGTTTAAATCACTTAATTAATGTCATTTTCTGATTTTCTGTGACCTAGTCTAAAAAATAACTCTTTATATATGGGCTGTCACGAATCCGGTCCATGAACTTCCGTTCACTCACCACCAGAGGTCACTCGCTCACCGCATGGACTCTTGCACTACACCACTGTTGCACTTCACCATTGGACTACAATTCCCATCGTCCATTGCACTGACGACACACAGCTGTCACAAATCTCACATTGCTCTGATTACACAGCTGATCACACAATCACACACGCTTTATAAGCCTTGTACTTCCTCTCTGTCATTGCCTAGTTTTGTATAGCGTATATCACTCTCCTAGTGATAGCTACTCTACGAAGCCCACATAGTTGTCATAGCCTTGCCTTGCCTTGCCTTGACTCGCCTTGCATTGCATTGTGTGTTTTCTAGTGTTTTAATTCTTGCTCATGTTTCTGGATTAACCCTTTGCCTTGCCATTCGGACTCTGTTTGCACCTCTCTTGGACTATTGCTTGTGAATCTGGATTATCTCTCTGCCTTGCCCTGTTGGATATTGTTCGCCGATCGTTGACCCATGCTTGCCCTAGGATTACTCTTTGTCTTGCCTGTGATGTTCCTGTTTGCCATTGCATGAACCTTGCTTGTTTTATGACCTCGCCTTTGAATAAAGCCTTGCAAATGGATCCGCACGTCTCACGTCTTGTTCGCCCCGTAACAGAATACTTGGCCACACAAGGATCCAGCGGCTTTTCCTGACATTGGTCAGGTATGGACACAGCAAGAATTTTGTTAGCCCTTAAACAAGGCTCGCGATCGTTGGAGAACGATATCCGCAAATTTTTAGCCATTGCAAGCTACTCTGATCTACCGGACTGTTTGTTAATAGAGTTTTTTTTTTTTTGTGATGGCATTAATCAACCACTGCAATCTGAATTTAGGTTCATCTGCAATCTGAGGGTCCGCGTTCATCACTCGCTCAGTTTATGGATTATGCTTTGTTGACTGTTGGCTCTTTGTTTACTGTGGGTGTTGCGGAGGAAGAACGCGACACTGCATTTATGACTGAGATAACAGCTGCATTAGAGCACGCTCACAAAATGGCAGCGACAGCGGATACCGTTCACAAAATGGCGGCCACAACAACACCCCTTCATGTCATTGCTGACGCCTCAGAACCCATTAACATCGCGGCTGTTGCATCAGAGCTTGTATATGTCTCGTATGATCTGCCAGAGTTTGGTCAAGTCACCGCTGATCTTAAAGATCTAAGTAAAGTCACAGTCAATGTTAATGAACCAAGCCAAGCCACCGTTGATCGTCACCGGTCAAGTCACATCTACGCTGATCTTCCAGAATATCTTCTCGTCTCAGCTGGTCATCCAGAGTCACACCACGTCTCAGCTGGTCATCCAGAGTCACACCACCTCACAATTAATCTTCACAAGGCAAGTCACGTCTCCGCCGACCTTCCAGAGTCGCTTCACGTCTCCGCCGACCTTCCAGAGTCTCTTCACATCACCGCTGACCATCCAGAACAACGTCACATCACAGCTGATCATCCAGTGTGAGGGATGCACCACTGGTGCCTGCACACACAGCTGGTATCCCAAAATCCACTTACTTTAACTCTCCTGCTCCTGCACTAATTCCCCTGTCCAACACGCTTCCCATGATGGGGATCGCTTTGTTGCATTTGGGCTGTGTACACCACCACAGAACTGTCCGAGGTGGCAACATCCACTGTGATGTCTCCAGAGGTGGCGGCTGATGCTGCAGAACCTCTTGGGGTAGTGACACTCGGTGCTGTGCTCTCCGAAGCGATGGCACTCGCTGCAGCTTCTTCAGAGGTGGTGGCACATGCTGCAGAACCTCCTGAAGTGGCGGTGCTCACTTCAGCTCCTTGTATGGTGGTGGCGCCCAGCAATGTACTCTCAGCCTGTCGTGTTGCGGTCAAAGAGACCGTTACTGACCTCTCCCTGTGTCCGGAGTTTAACACTGTAGAACCTCCAGAGGTGGCGGCAACTGCTGCAGAACCTCCAGAGGTGTCAGTGGTATCCACTTATCTATCCTCGCCCTGTTCTGTCACAGCCACGGAGGCCGCTTTTGAACATTTGCCCTGCTCTGAACCGGCCAAGGAGGCTATCTCTGAACTCTCACCCCATATCTGTCCCGTTAACCCTATCACTGCCCTGGAAGACTTTAATGAACCCTCCGTATGCCCTGTTAACCCTGTTATTGTCAAAGAGACCATTAATGAACAGTCTACTCATCCTGTGTCAGTCAATGAGTTGACTTATGAACTATCTGTCTGTCCCATTTCTACCAATGAATCTGATCATGAACTGTCTACCTATCAGATTTCAGTTAACAACCCGGATTTTGAACCTTGTGTCAGTCCAGTTTCAGTCAAGTTTTATGTTGAACGGTCTGCCAATCCAGTGTCAATCAATGCATTTAATTATGACCTGTCTGACTGTCCTACTTCAGTCACTGAAGTGCCTGCCCGCTCCGTTGTCACCAGGGAAACTACAGATTAACCATTTATGTTCCCTGCCTCGGTCCTTGAGACCATAAATGCTATGTCGGTCTCGTGTGTCTCAGTTTTCCCTAGGCTCCAATCTCTGCTGTGGGTTCCTGATCCATCGTGGTGCTCTCCTGATTTGTCGTGGTGCTCTCCTGCCCTGTCTGCTCCACCGTGGAGGTCTTCTGCCCTGTCTGCTCCGCACTGGTCGGCTCCTGCTCTGTCTGCTCCACCGTGGAGGTCGGCTGTCTGGCTCTGGTGGTCCTCTGCTCTGCCGTGGTGGTCTTCTGCTCAGGTCTGGTGGTCTTCTGCTCCATCTGCTCCGCCGTGGTGGTCTTTTGCTCCATCTGCTCCGCTGTGGTGATCTTCTACCCCGGTCTGGTGGTTGCCTGCTCTGCCGTGGAGATCTTCTTCTCCGCCCTGGAAGTCTCCAGTCTCTCCACTTTCATATGGACCTTGCCCTCCGTCCCTCCCCCTGTTCTGCCTCCGATCCACCGCCCTCCTGAATTTTATTAAATTAGGACCGTCTGGAAGCCACTCCTTCCAGACATAGTTGTCATAGTCTTGCCTTGCCTTGTGTGGTTTCTAGTGTTTTGATTATTGCTCGTGTTTCCTGGATTAACCCTTTGCCTTGCCGTTCGAACTCTGTTTGCTCCTCTCTTGAACTATTGCTCGTGTACCTGGATTATCACTCTGCCTTGCCCTGTTGGATATTGTTCGACGATCAACCCACACTTGCCCTAGGATTACTCTTTGTCTTGCCTGTGATGTTCCTGTTTGCCATTGCATGAGCCTTGCTTGTTTTGTGACCTCGCCTTTGAATAAAGCCTTGCAAATGGATCTGGACGTCTCACGTTTTGTTCGCCCCTTTGCATGAGCTAATTAAACTATAACATTAATATATAACTATAAGTGTTATTTACTGGGACAATGAATGAAGAACTCACTATTTGTACATAGTACAATACTGTATTAACTACAGTTTATCAACTATTAATTAACTTAATAGTTTGCAAATGATTTATAAGGGCTTTGTTACTGTATACTCACTATAATGTACCAAATGTGGGTTTGCATCTGCACTATTCTGTCAAAAATGTCAAAGAAAAAGACAGTGAATAAGAGAAAATCATTCTTGAAATGTAAACCTTGTTTGTTTCAGCATAACACCATTAATTGACAGCATTGCTCAGAAATTTCATCGGAATAAGTGACACAGTTAATGATTTAGACTTGTCTAAGAGTATGGTATTTGAAGAAAAGTGTATAAAACAAACATAATCCTTCATTGTTAGCCAATAAAGAAGGGAAAGACTGTCAGAACAACAGTCAAAACCTTTAACATCCACAGTATAAGGACTGCACTGCAATTCCAGCAGCACAGGGAGTATAAAGGCATAAGCTGGACTTAAAGCCGCTTTCCTCTGACAGTGTGTTTATTGCCACAGAATATGAAACACTAGATAACTCGCAGAGAGATTCTCTAAATGGTCTGTATTGAATGTCATGACGATCTTGGATCTGTTTCAGCATCCGAATCTTGTTAAATCTGAAGTTCTGCAGCTGTGTTGGAGATCCGTTTGACTGAAGCATTCTGTGCTTTTCTCGTGTCGTTTTTATTACCCCTAGTTATCTGTGGAAGAAAATAGAACTGCTTGTTTGATCCATTACTGCAATACAGTGAGTTTGTGTATAGAACAGCAAACTTGACCTTACGTGAATCATAAAATAAACATTAGTTTATAAGAACATATGAAAATCCAGCCTTGCTGTGGGGAAAATCGTTAGATGTTATAAGGGAGACCAGACTAGTTGAATCATGGAGAAGGTGTCACTAGGGCTATATGTATAAGGTTTTCCTTATAGAAAAAAAGTCCAATAAATGTATAGCTGGTGGGTAACGGGTAAACATAATAAAACCACACTAGAAAACATGGAAGAAAAAAAAAAAAAAAAGAGTCAAAACTTCTCTAATAGTGAAGGTAGATTTTAACTGAAAGACTGAACTGTGGACAAGGGCATTTTTCATTATGTTAGGTTGGGGCAATGTGTTTCAATATTATGCATTCATGTGTTTTATAAATTTTATACAAAGCATTAGTTAGCTAAAGCATTGGCTTGATATATATCTGTATGTTACATTTAACTCTTTTGCTGTTTCATGAATTCATAACTACTTTGATGTATTACTGATGAATACTGTCAGGTTCTGATTGTGATAACCTCTTCATATAGTGTGAGAATGTCAGTGTGTATAAAATTAACTTCCCTTGGGCAATATCAGTAAGATCCAGAGCTTTTTGGGTCTTTAATGCATTTGCATTGCGTTTGAAGGCATCTATAAAGAAAATGACTTTCAAATATGAACCTCCCCTGAGAAATATTCACCGGAGTAAATGTGGTGTGACAGGTGTGTTATCTAGACATAAATATGTGGTTCCAATATATTTGGAGGGAACTTTGGCCTTCTAAACTTTATATGATTACTGCATTGACCCAGAAGGTTGGATATGACCAGAGCTATGCCTAATATTATGTGGGAACAATGAGATAACAAAACCAACTCATCCCACTAAATATCGCACATCCCACAAATTCAAATAGCACTCATTCACACATTTGCAAGTGTTACTCTAGTAGCTTGTGATGTTTCATGTGCTTTCTTTTCTGCAAGTTGCCAAGCTGCAACATGATTTCTGAAGATTCAAAGACAACAAGGCTTTCTTTAAAGGAGTCAAAGGCTTTCTGCTCGCAGCTATGTCTTCTTTAAGATACAATCAGTGTTTTATGCAGATTTTTTAAAAACCCAAACAAACTAAAACTCTACACTTATCCTTCTATACTAATTATTTCCATCAGTTTTCCCATATATACACACACAGAAAAACACAAAATTGCAAAATGTTAGGCAAATTTGTAAACATGCCAGAACAATTCATATAGTTTAATTTCTAAGAGGCATTTCCATGCATGGCACAATGACTATCATTACAATTAAGCCATACTAATATTATACATATGCCAATAATAATAATAATAATACTAACAACAACAATAATAATAATAATAATAATGGATAAATCTTGAATGAGAAAGAATGAGCAAAATCCCCACATTATTTTGAGAGCAAATGCCTTCTTGTGTTCTTGCATTAAAGAGGTTATGAATGTTGACATCAGAATCACTGCAATTTCAAAAGGCTTTTCCCTGTCAAGTTCAATATAACTTGATATTATCAATTTATGTGTCTGTAGACATATAGAAACATTTTTGTGAGCAATGAGAGGTATTTCTCAAAGCATGCAACATTCACAGGTAAAAATATGTTTACATGCCAACTGCAATTGCCTTATAATTAAATTAGATATTTTTTGTCCTCCTATTCTGTATTGCAGTTACAGTACAAACAGAGTGTAATCTGTAGCAAATAATTTCTTTGTTAGACTGACATGGTGCCATTTCAATTCATGGAATCAGAAATACACAGTGGAAGATTTTGCAATGTGGTGCAAGAACAGGTAGTGGTTTTCTGAGGAGCATGTAGAAGCCTGGTAGACACATTGCATCAATAACTGGAAGAAGGCTTTGCTGTGGTCTGCTATTTGTATGAGGTCAGATTATGGGATCTAAAATATACTCATGCAGAATAAGACATTAATTTGTGCTTTATAAGTACTAATAAACAGCCAATATGCTACACTATAAAAAAATAAAATAAATAAATGCTGGATTATTATTTTTAACCCAAATGCTGGGTTCAACTTGTTGGGTCATTTTATTGGATTATTTAATTTATTTTATTTTTTTTACCCAGGTGCTGTCACGGGTAGTCCAAGCTGAAGACAAAGATGATATATGAAAATCAAACAGGGTTTATTGAAGAACTCGAATCTACTCAAAATAGCGAATACCAGACAAACCAAGACAGGAACTTAAGTACAAATCAAATGAATTACATAATGATTAACACCTGATCTGATTAAATGAATTACCAACTAAAGAGTGGCAGAAAAACTGAACAAAGGAAAACATGTGACTGAAGGTAACCAATAGAAGTCCATGAAAACCAGTGAAATAAAGGTTTGAATACGTTTTATTTTCAAGTCTTTACTGTGTTGTGAATTATATTATATTACGCAACGCAACATACAAGGATGAGGTGTCAGTCAGCTTAAATGCGTCAGCAGCGGTCATGATGGAAACGCCTTTTACCTTGCATAACGTAAACTGATTTTATTTGTTATAATACTGAATGTAATTTATTCTAATGTTAAAATATGTTCTCTAATCTCAGTACTGTTTGTTTACGGGCAAGTTATGGACTCTGGCACCGCAGTCTGAAGGTTGCATTTCCCCCACGAAAAGCAGCCCTTCACTGGCTCAGATTTCAGCGACACACCGGCACAAGGGATAAAAGAGAACCGTTGAACACTTAAATTAAAATGAAACTTTTAAATGTTAAATTTTTTTATTTCTAAAATGCTTGTTAAATGAGTTTAAATGTATATAATATTATAAACTATATATTATATATTATATAATATATATATTATATATATTATAGAGTTGTAACTTTTTAGTTTTAGTTACTTTTTCTTATTTGTAAGTCGCTTTGGACAAAAGCGTCTGCTAAATGACAAAAGTAAGTAAGTAAGTAAAGTAAAGTAAACTATGCTGTTTTCACCTAAATAAATTAGATTTGTCTTGTATTTTCGTCCATGGGTGTTCTTGCTTAATAATACATGTTCACCATTTGATTATTGTTGTTGTCTCTAGTAATTCCGTGTGTAATTTTTAATTTCCAGCCCATTTTAAGCCAGCAATATAATAATTTTTGAACAATAGTTGACTTAAATACAACAACGCAGGATGTTGGGTAAAAAACATTTAACCCAACCAACTGGTTCAAAATAACCAGCATGTGTTCTGTCCAATATATACCCAGCGCTGGGTTGCCAAATAATAAAAGTTGGGCTGTTTTTAACCCAGCATTTTTTTAGAGTGCAGTGATATGCATGCTAGGTAATAGTAAGAATTGGTCCTTAAGATAAACATTTACCAAAAAAAGCTTCCTCACAACAGCTTGTACATCATTCTACCATGTTTGTATGTATATGGATGGAAAAGATTTGAGAATGAAGTCTACTTTACCAGAGGCTTAAGAGTGCTAAGTTGATAGATTCCATTATTTCATTCCACGTTGGTGAATTTGGTAAGTAAGGAGTGCCTCAAGGCTATGTACTTGGACCGCTGACATTTCTGACAGTACTGCTTATGTGTGTCAGTGGCAATGTTCTTTGCATGTGTAAATGTCACTGGGATAGCTTTGCAACTTTGACAAGAAGAATTACATAATATATGCAGAAAGGGGTAGAAACAATACAAGATATACGATGCAAAATGAGTAATCAAACTGCTATAACAACAAAGTGTCTGCAAATTGATACAGACAAAATGATGCATGTTCATGCCAGATGAAAACACACAAGTGGATGATTGTGGAAGGTGAATGTTGAGGTTAGTTAGATACACAAGGATGATGGGTTATGTAGTCAGTGGGATTCTAGGCTTAGTGGTTTATTTATACTGGTGGATAGGTAGAGGTTTTTGTACATTTTAAGAGGACCATGTAAAGTGAAAAAAAAGGTAACACTTTATTTATTAGTTTATATCTAGTTGACATGTAGTTGTAAAGTTACTTTTAGTTAGTAGAATGTCTAAAGTGGACTATCGAAATGAAGTGTAACCAAAAATAATAATAATAATTGACTGTTGAAGTATAGCTGAAGAATATACATTACAATGCACCAAAGGGGACACAGCAGAGACGTCTTGCATAACGTATTAGATAACAACAGTTATTTCACCAGCATATAAAGAACTGGAAGGCTTTCTCTTTTTATTGTAGTTGCCATAGCAAAATATGAAATTTCTCAAAGAAGAATATAGACATTAGGTTGAACGTAGTGTGCAAAAAAAAAAAAAAAGACAATTTTTGTGAGACTAATCCAGGAATGCTTGAATTCTGTCATATTTTCTTTTGGCTGGTTTGTTTGCCCTTTCATTTCGACCTACAAAAAACGGTTTAAATTCTGCTTTTAATTTCTGTAAAACTATATTCTTATCTTGTGTGCCTTACATAAAACTAGTTTTGGCATTAAACCATCTAACAAGCCATGTATGGGGTCTTGTAGCAGTCATTTTGTCACACAGAAGCAATTCTCTCAACATTATTTATTGTAGTGTTGGTAAGATTTTCTATACTATATTAAATGTAGTTTAAGGCAGTAGAGTAATGTCCAAACCCTTGTAACAGAAGTGGCTGAACACAGATGGTAAGTATAATTAAAATGTCTTTATTGCACAGAAGAGTCAATAGAGAAACAGGCAGGAAGATCAGCGGGTGAGTAATAGTCCTAAGAGATCTTTCTTGAGAATCGGAGCAGAGAAGTAACTGAGTGTCTTGTCTTACAGGGATCCAGGAGAACCGGAGACGAGTCGAAGGAGCACACCCCTCAGCACACTGGAGTCAAGGAGAACTGGGAGACTAGGAGAACTATGGCAGAACACAAGAGGTAAGTCACACTGGTAAGTATAATAGAGCTGTACTAAGACAGAGAGTCCACTTTGTGAGTACGAGACCGGACGAATGTGCTGACTGAGGTGTGTGCCTTTATACTGGCTGATGATGAGATGATTGGGTGCGTGACAGGTGCAGGTGATCAGAACTCCGCTGATAGTGATCGTTGTGCTTGAGTGGCGGTGGTGGTGGAGCCTGACCGTTCTGTGACAACCCTATCTATTTTCATAATTATTAATAATTATTATGATACAAATTTAGTTACTTGATGAATTAGCATGGCATGACAAAAATATTTTTGCTCTGTGTGATGAAGCACTCATGTTTCAGCTCAAAGAAAAACCCAGACCAAACTGTTTTGTAAGATCTTTATTTTGTTAGTTTTACTTAAGTGGCAGTCACATGAAAGGTGCACATTGCATGGTGACTGTTATCAGAGTGAAATATTCAGGAAGTTGGACAAACATTGTTTGTAAATTAATGCTCATGTCTTTTTGTCTTACCGGTTCCTGGAGCTGCCTATATGTTACCCTGAAGAGGAGCAGTTGGTCCATTAAAAATGTTTAGGCCAACATTTCATGAATGCTTATATGATTGATGCTTTTCAAGGTAATAATACAACTTGTTAGAGGTGATGATTAATAAGGTACTGTATGTAAGCTTATAAATCCTCTGTAACTTGTATAATGTACAGTTAGTAACTGATGAGCGGTTACGCTTGGTCAGTTTGAAAATGAAGGAGGATATTAATACTATAAAAGAACAGAGAAATGTTTGTAAGAAAAAAAGAAGGGTGTTTGTTTGATCAGTAGCCCTATTCTCCCTTACAGAACAATCTAATGTAAACTTGCTCTGTAGTGCACCTGGTACAGCATTGCACTTGTGATGTGGAGCACTTGCGTACCAGTCCCATGAAGTCGTGATAAAATGGATTGAAGACTTGAATAGAAGCAAGCTATACTGGCATGCTTGCAACAATAAATGTGTTTTTTATCCCATGTTTGCTTTTGTTAATACTTTCGGTTAGGTTTAGTGCAGGTGGTACATTATTTTCAAATGTGAAAGAGCATTAACCTTTCGACACCACTCACCAGACATTTAATTTCATATACATACAACAGCAGTGATCTGTTTTAAACTGAACCCCTTTTAGCACCACTCACTGAATATTTCACTTTTGTGTTGTGAACCATACAAGCTACATAATATCATTTTGCAGGAATATCGCCACAGACATATTTCCAATGAGTTTGTTTTTATTTTTTATGTTGGTTTTATGACTCGAGTGATTGATGTTTTGGCCGCCAGACTGCTGTATGTCTCTTTGGCCAATCTACTGCATGATATTGCACTGACCTGAACAGCAAAACACACGAGGGAGAACATGCAGATAGGCAGAGACAGGACATCAGAAACACCAGCACTCACTCGAGATTTATCAATGCCACAGGCTGAAGATGCTGAAATGAAACGGTGGCCTGATCAAATCTTCAACCTGAGGGTGAAACGTGAGCGCCTGACCTTTGACTGTTGTCATGTTGCTGAAATTGAATATATTTAACAAATCAGAAATGCTGAAAAAGGCTATATATTATTTTTTGCCTCATTTAATAAAAAAGAGACAATTTGCATGTAGTTTAGATTGTGCACAGTGTCTCAATTAATTGTTTTACACTCTGAATGAATGCAAATGAAAGCCAGTCACTAGGAGCTACTGTTCTGTGTTTCAGGGCTTGTGATTAATATCTCAATTTGTGTGGCACAGTCAAACTCAGGTCAGTAAATTGTATTCTTGTACAGTATGCTAACAGATTCTGTATGTCTTGCAGTAAGCTCACAGAAAATCTCACAAGAAAGATTGATGCTACTGGAAAAAAAAAAAGAAGAAGCTATACGGGGAGCTCTCATTTGGGAAAACAGTTGTTCAGATGGTGTGTTTTCCCCTTGTGAAATCCTCTACACTAAGGTTATTTATTCTTCTACATGCATTTCTAGGATGTCCCAAAGCAGTTTGGTTTGGTTGAGCAAATCATGCTTTTGATATAAATAAACCTCTAATTTGTTCAAAGCCAAAAGACACCCATACATTTGACACTTTTATCCAAGGCAAATGATTGTGTTTTCAATTATTAGTTTGTGTTTCCTAGCATCATGCTCTAGTTTTACCAATTGAAATACATGAAGTTTGTAGCTGGTAGAACATGGAACAACATATCAGTTGACATAATAACAAACATATATATTAGCATAATTCAGGAACATATATTTGCATGGTAGTTTCAGCCGTTCTTGAAACTATGTGTGTGCACATTTTCTTGGGAGTATCCGTTAATTTCACCTCTGTAAGAAATTACGTAATCACATAATCATAATACTTATGTAATTAAATAAGTAATTAATCAGAACTGAACTTAATGCAGTAGTTGCAAAATTAGGTATATGTCAATTATAGAACTGAATATTAATGCAAATGCGATATTTGAAATATATGCTTGAGTCTTTAAGATCACTATTTTAAATATTAAATTTTTATTTAATGTTAAAACTGCTGCAATGTTAAAATAAGAAGGGAAGAGAAGCTTCAAAATGAAAAAATGTGCGCTCTATCAAACTAAACACAAATAATAAATAACACGCAAGATAGATGTTTTTTCAAAGCTGTTTTTTCCTAAACAAAAACTGTTTTCATGACTTTATAAACTATTTACTGCTGTTATACTATCCCATATTTTGTCTTTTATTCAGTTTGCTGAAACCTTCCTCTTTGAAATTATGAAAAGACAGCCAAGGGATTAAATTCCCAAGCAGTGAAAAGGACATGAAATAAATAAATAAAAGAATGTCAGACATGAGTCATGTATGGAACATAGAATAAACCTGTAATAAAATATAGAGTTTTGATGGATTTTGGTGACCTTTTGGTAATACAGCTTAACCAAACTGGGTCACCACATTTTTCTCCTTGTTTGTTAGTATCTAAAATTGCTAAGTATATGATAGGCAATGACAACAACATAGGCTAAATTAATATTGGGAAATATTGATGAAATCTATAATAAATGGTGTTGGTAACATGAAGTACTTCTTGGCTTCTTCTTTTTTTTAAATTATTGTTATACTCAGCATGTGAGACCAATGAAATAGAGGAGTAGTCTAGATAGTAAAAAACAAAAAAACAAAAAAAAAGATTACATTACAAATGTAATCTATTCATTTCCATTTATAGATGGAAATGATTAAATTAAAGTATTTCCATACTATTATAGATCATGTTGAAAAAATAGATTTTGTCATTTGAACTCCTGGGATCTAAATGTAAGAATATAACCAACATTTCTCCTTTTATTTATTTATTTATTTTTATTCTTATTACACATTTTATTTCATTCATATATAGTAATTTAACCCCTGGTTTCACAGACAAGGCTTAAGCCTAGTCCCAGACTAAAACGTAAGTCTTAGCTGTTTCAACTGAAATAAACTTGCACTGACTGATCTTAAAATACACCAGGGCCTTTGTTTTGTCTCAATATGTACCCCAGTAATGTTTTTTTTTTTTTCTAAGCATATTTATAAAAATTACTTAAATGTCCTAATTGAACTATGGCCTAATCCTGGCTTAGTCTAAACCCTGTCTGTGAAACCAGGCCTTAATGTTTGGAAACTGTGATCGTATATTCAGGGTTCTTTGATGAATATATAAACAAAACAAAAAAAATGGTCACAATATTCAAATGGTTGGGGTCAGTAATTTTTTTCTTTCTTTTGAAAGAAATTACTACTTTTATTCAGCAAGGATAGTGATAGTAAAGACTTAAATTGTTCAAAAAGATCTCTATTTAAAATAAATGCTTTTCTTCATAACTTTTTAATTCATAAAAAAAAATCCTCAAAAACGGATCAGAGGTTCCAAACATTTTTTTAAGAAGCACAACTGTTTCCAACACTGATAACTGATCAGCATATTAGAATGATTTATGAAGGATCATGTGACACTGAAGACTGGAGTAATGATGCTGAAAATTCAGCTTTGCATTACAGGAATAAATTAAATGTTGAAGTATTTTAAAATAGAAAACTGTAATAATATTTCAAATCATTACAAATAAATGGAGCATTGATGAGCAGAAGAGAGAGAGAGAGAGAAAACAATAAAAAAATTAAAAATCTTACTGATCCCAAAATTGTGAGAGTGTGTATATCACCGTATATCAAAAGCATTGTATATTAAAAAGTTAACATGCATATCTGGCAGAGAAAACATCCTTGAGGAAAAATGAAGCGACTATTAGGCTGATGTTTCTCTTACTGTCAAAGCCCTCTTGTCATACTGAAACATTTCAGCATGCAATCATATCCCACTAAATAAATTCAAGTCCCAATCTATGTTTATTTGTTGAATCTCCTGTTTCACTGAAAATATGTCACATCACTGAAGTAAAAAGGGATGCAAACACTGTTTGATGTAAACTTCAAATGCCTTCAGAGATTGGAGAAAGTAGGTTTTTGCTATGGCTTCTACATATATGAAACAAGATCTTCAAACAACATTTTGCATCAGAAGTGATGTAAAAAGTAAGGTTACTTTGTGTTGTTCAATCCTTTGAGATTAATTTAGACCATTTTGACTTCTCACTCTATATAATATGCCACGAAGATACAAGGATTGTTCTTGAAATTTGCATGAAGACAAAAAATAAATCGTATTTTTTGACTTGATAGCTGACACATCAGTCCTCCTGATTTAGTTCCTCATTCCCTTATAAATCTGAGCTGGCACAGACATTTAGAAGTCACAAACACTCAGTAAGCAGCAGAAGCAATTGATGTCACTGCACGTAACCTCCTAAAACCCTCCAGAGAAAAGCAAACAAACCACATCTACGCTCAGAAAACCGAGCGGGGCAGCTAATGATGAGAATAAACACCGTCAGCTGCTTGCTTTGGGTCTGATCGTTTAAAGGCTGACTGTGTATTTGAACTCCTGTTTTAACTCAAAGCTTTAAATAATGGCCTTTTATTAGCCTTACTGAACACCTGTGCGCAAGAGAAGAGCGATGGACAGAGAGAGAGAGATGGGAGCAAATCTCTAAGAAGTAGAATCCATCCAGAGAAAATCACTGTAAGCTCATACTAATTGGAATCCAAACAGAAATAATTGGTTTTCAGGCGTCTGTAAGAATAGCTTTGAGAAATCGGGTATTTTGTAGCTGCTCTCTATGACAGATATCCAGCTGTAAGACATTGCACATGAAAAGGCAAAGACAGAAAGCCCTTAGTGAAAGCAATTACGTTTGACACAGTGGGCAGGAGTCATACAGTCCAGCCACTATTATTTTAAGGTATAAATTTAAAAAAAATATATATATTTTGCCATCACGCATAATACCCTATAAGAATAAAAAGGAAAAAAGAACATTTTAGCTTGCATAAGTATTTGGACTGCCATTGGCAGGGATTAGAGTACGTTTGAGTCTACAGACTTCAACCACACATGGGTTTAGTC
The DNA here is from genome assembly GCF_936440315.1 of Barbus barbus. Lineage (NCBI taxonomy): Eukaryota > Metazoa > Chordata > Actinopteri > Cypriniformes > Cyprinidae > Barbus > Barbus barbus. Next base: position 1,042,134 of record NC_136714.1, on the reverse strand, counting down.
AGCTTCTACCATTCCTTCTTGCAAATCCCCTAAAGCTCTCTTAGATTGCTCTGGAAGAGTATGTGAACCACAAACCTAAGGTCTCTTTGCAAATGTGCTGTGGAGTTCAAGTCTGGGCCAGTTGGCTTTGTGACTCAAGGATGTTTACAGGTCCTGAAGCCCCTCCGGTGTCGTCCTGCTGTGTGTTTAGTCTGGTTGTCACGCTGAAGATGAGTTCATACTATTTTGTACGCCCCTCTATATTTGACTTGATGAGCATGATGCTGCTTCTGCATTGCTTTACCATAGAAATGAACCAGCTGATCATGAATAAGCTTTGCTTTGCTCCCCTCAACAATAATACTACTCCAAATCAAAATTTGTGAAAATAACTAAATAAATAAATAAGTTTGGATAATTAGCACATCAAACATTACCAAAACAAGGATTAGATGTGATATTTTAAGAGTAAATAATTCTTCTCAATGTACACTGAGCATCATAATATCTAGTGATGTGGAAAAGAGTCTAAATTGAGTTAGTTTGAGTTCAAAGTAACTCCATCCATCCATCAATAATCCATCCATTCGATCATCCATCTGTCCATCCGTCCATCCTTTCATCCATCCATCCATTCATTCATTAATCCATCCATCCATCATACATCCATCCATCTGTCCATCCATCCATCCTTTCATCCATTCATCCATTCATTTATCCATCCATCCATCCATCCATTCATTCATTAATCCATCCATCCGTCCACCCATCCACCTGCCCATCCATCTATCCTTTCATCCATCCATCCCTTCATTAATCCATCCATACATTCATTCTTCTATCCGTCCATCCATCCATTCATCCATTCATTATCCATCCATTCATTCATCCATCCATTCATCAATCCATCCATCATCCATCCGTCCACTCGTCCATCCATCCATCATCCATCCGTCCACCCATCCATCTGTCCATCCATCCGTCCTTTCATCCATCCATCCATCCATCCATCCATCCATCCATCCATCCATCCATCCATCCATCCATCCCTTCATTAATCCATCCATCCATCCATTCATTCATCCTTCTGTCTGTCCATCCATTCATCCATCCATCCATTCATTTATCCATCCATCCATTTATCCATCCATTCATTCATTAATCCATCCATCCATCCATCCATCCATCCATCCATCCATCCATCCGTCCGTCCACCCATCCATATGTCCATCCATCCATCCATCCATCCATTCATCCTTCTCTCTGGCCATCCATCCATCCTTTCATCCATCCATCCATCCATCCATCCATTCTATCCATCCATCCATCCATCCATCCGTCCATTCATCCATCCATCCATCCACCCATCCATCCATCCATCCATCCATCCATCCATCCATCCATCCATCCACCCATCCATCCATCCATTCCATCTATCCATCCATCCATCCATTTATGCATCCATCCATTCCATCCATCCATCCATCCATCCATTCGTCCATCCGTCCACCCGTCCATCTGTCCATTGATCCATTCATCCTTCTGACTGTCCATCCATCCATCCTTTCATCCATCCATCCACCCATCCATCCGTCCACCCATCCATCTGTCCATCCATTCATTCAACCTTCTGTCTATCCATCGATCCATCCATCCTTTCATCCATCCTTTCATCCATCCATCCATCCATCCATCCATCCCATCTATCCATCCATCCATTTATCCATCTATTTATCCATCCATTCGTCTGTCCGTCCTTCCGTCCATCCATCCATCCATCCATCCATCCATCCATCCATCCATCCATCCACTCCATCCATCCGTTTGTCCGTCCGTTTGTCCGTCCATCCATCCATCTGTCCATTCCATCCATCCATTCATCCATCCATAATCCATCCATTTGTTCATTCATCCCCCCGTCCATTAATCCATCCATCATCCATCCGTTCCATCCTTCCATCCAACATTCAAATACAAAATCCTAAAGATACACTTATTAAATATCAATTTCTTTTAATTTCACTTCTTTTTAATTATGCATCTCAAAATTTTATTGCAATTCTGCATCCTGTTTGGTTCAGGAACTGAACTTTAAAGGAATTCTCAATTAATTTCTGAAAGGTGCACGACAGAAATGGTGAACGGTGCTCAGGAAAGTCATGTACTTTTCATATTTTTCTTTCTGGGGATTCAAGATGACAAGACAGGAGGGTGTCTTTCTTTTTTTGGTCAGTGTATGATTTTGAGGAGAAGGGAGCTGCCATCTCTGACAATGTTTCAAATCAGCCTTCCACTGCTGAAGCCCCTGCATCTCTGCTGCTCTTGATCTTCTACAATCTCTGTGAGAGCTAAAGTTAGCTCTCTCGAAATCTCAACACAAAGTTTTTAAAAAGGCCTGAACTGTTGCCATGGGTACCAATGAAATATATATCTCATATAACATTCCATTCTCAACATTTGATTTATGAGTCAAACAAGCTGAACAGGTCGGAACAGCATATTTCTGGATATAATTATTTAAACTGCGTGGTCTTTATTTGAAGTTGAAATATACGTTTAAATGATAAATAATGAGAAAAATCATGCAGTAAAAAAGTAAAAAAAAATTGGTAACATTTAAGGATAGGGACCAATTCTCACTATTAACTAGTTGCATATTAGCATGACTATTAATAACATATTGGCTGTTTATTAGTACTTATAAAGCACATAATCTTCATGACCATATTCTACATGCCTAATCCTACCCAATTCCTAAACTTAACAACTAGCTTACTAACTATTAATAAGCAGCAAATTAAGAGTTTATTGAGCCAAAAGTCATAGTTAATGGTTTGTTAATAATGACAATTGGACCTTAAAATAAAGTGTGACCAAAATGTTTAAGCACCAATACAGTTTAGCTAAAACTAACCTGTAATTGTGCTTTATGTAATAACATACAGAAAAACAGAGAAAAAGTGAAAGCACTAATAACCCTGCATCTTATTTAGTCAAGTCACCTTTATTTATATAGCGCTTTTAACAATACAGATTGTGTCAAAGCACTTAAGAATATTTATAATATTTTCTAAATCCAAAGCATGTTATGTTTACTCTTGTGATGAAAATTATGCCGTTTCATCAACAGTGTGAGGATGATTGAAAATGGGCTAAGACTTTTAGGCTCAGTGAGTAAATAAACGCACACAAACAGAACAGTTGGAAACAAGCTGCCTCGGGGCAGGTGAGCGATTCCACAAATCTTAGCAGGATCCCAGTTACTGTTCTTTTGCTGATTTTAATTTAATCCGTTGTCCGCTTACCGTACCAACAGAAATTTCCAAAACTCTGAAATGAGACCATTTAGGATATTCTCCAATTTGATGTTTAAAATTAAGTTTTGAATTGCTGTAACTAGTGGTGAAACAGAATTTAGGAGTATTTATAATATATACTGAAATAGTTCCAAACTGGTTCAGTGGTCTGTTCTGATCATCAAAGGTCATGGCCAGCATGGAGTAATAGTAATACTAAATAATAAAAAATATATATATTTTAATATTGTTATTGTTATTATTAGTAGTAGTAGTAATTTGACCCAGACTAAATTGAACATGGATTCAACATCAATAACACATGGTTTGTCAAGTGAACTGTAAAAAACAAAAAAAGATCTGTAAAAACTGTATACATACTGTATGCACAACACTAATATTTACACACACACATGTAAAAATACAACAAATAATGCACAAGAACAACAAATCAAATTTAATATGTGCAGTACATTGTGCATCAAATAAGATGACTAAGTACCAAGCTTGTGTATGTGTAGCAGCCTAGAAAATGTCCAGTTGGTGCAAATATTTGTGCAATAAGGATATCTGAGGACATGGTGTGCCACATTGTGCAAACACTGAGGTTGTGCAAAATGTTAGCGAAGCAGTATACATTTGCATTGTTAGAGAGAGTAATTGTGTGTGTGCAGTTTAAGTATATTTTGTTTTGTTGCAGCAGGAGAGACCAGAGTTCAGCTTGGAGACATCTTTGGGAAATAAGTTGTTTCTGAATCGGTGGGACTGGAGTGAAGCTGGAACATCTTCTAGAAAGTAAAAGGGTCTGGGAGTGCAGGATGTTCAGTTCTTTGATAGCTGGATGCCAGTTATGTGTTAGGAAATGTTGGCTTTTCAGACTGATGTGCAGCTGTTCTATCAGACTGTGATGCACTATAGTCCGGTTTCTCTCTGCCGTGTCTAAAGACATTTTCCAGCAGTTGACTGGGGAGGTAGAGGCATTTTGAGCTGATGTGCCTTTTTTTTCCAGGAAGGTGTTGAGGGTCCATGAGAGGTCCCCTGTGATGTGGATGCCAGTGATCCAAGAACTGCTGATCCTCTCCAATTCGTCCCCCCCCCAGAGGTAAATAGAGGCATTATCTGTGGCTCTGTGCCTCCCAAAGCCCACAATGAGCTCCTTTTGTTTCCTTAAAAAGAGCTAGATTGTTCTCATCACACCACTCATCTCTTCTTCTCATCTCATCTCATCTCATCTCATCTCATCTCAGACTTACTTTTTGCCATTTTGTCATCTGCAAATGTTATGGTGGAGTTAGTATTGAGCCCCACACATTCCCATCACATTCTGGGAAAACAAAACAATTAAAGCAAGATTTTGTAGCCACAAATTAAGATTTTGTTCCCATGACATCCTAATTTTAGTTACATTAAAATGAGCTAACAAATTAGAACAACATGGTCATGATTTATCTAAAACTAGCTAAAAAGTTAACAAAATATGGCCACCAATGTAAACGTTGTGGGAATAAATTCTTCATTTTTGAGCACAATATAAGTTGTTTTGTTTAGTTTTTTTATCATGTGAGGTGCTCTGTGGGTTAGAACTCTGTGCAGGGACATCATCAGTGATGAAGGAGAACAAGAGAGGGCTCAGAACAGAACTGGGGAGGGGGAGGCATTTTGAGCTGAGGTGTCTATTTTCCGCAATAAAACACTATTTGGGAATTTTCCTGAAGGTGCTGCCAGTCTTGTGTTTGTCTTGTGTTTTGTTTCCTCATGCTCCCAGTGTTTCCATGCCCTTAGGCCCCGTCCACACGAAGACGGGTTTCTCTGTATACGCATACATTTTTTACCGTATAGGCGTTTCGTCCACACGAAACCGGCGTTTTCGAAGAGTGAAACCGATCATTTTTGAAACCGGGTCCCAGGGTGGATAAATTTGAAAACGCCGTTTTCATGTTTTCGTGTGGACAGCGAATCCGTATATTTTCTGAAACGATGACATCATCAGCCCACGTCTCGCCCCTAATCAGACACCGCTACGTCACATAACAGCGACAACAACAACAACAATGTCAGACTACGTGCCTGTGTTCGTGCTGCAGAACCTACTGAGCTCATTAATTTTATTAAAGCAAAATCTTCTGCTTTGTGTGTTAGTTTATATTCAGCGCGCAAGGTTTACGCACATGGTCCAAGTCTTCTCTGTTTTTTTGTGTATCTCTGTGGCAGAATTACAGCGCCACATATTGGTCTGGCATGTGTACTACATCGTTTTCAGTCGGTTTCAGTGATTCCGTCTGGACGCAGCTATTTCCTGAGACGACTCGTGTTTACGGAATTTGAGGCAAAAAAAAAGATCGGATACGGAGAAACCCGTCTTCGTGTGGACGTAGCCTTATTTGGTTAGTTTCCTGTTCCTGTCCTCGTTGTGTTAATTTGTATCCAGCTGTGTTTTATTAATTATCGCGTTTTCCCCTTGCATTTAAGCCCTGTGTTTCCCTGAGTCTAGTGTCTGCTGTTAAACGTCATGTTTTTGTCTTCCTCTGTTTGATTCCCTGGTGATTGTGAAACTAAAGAGATTATATTTGAAGAATCTCTGTGCTTCCCTGCTCCAAGCTTAACATGACAGGTGCACCTTTAGCCCCTTTATATTCCATTAACACATATCCACGTTTACACATTTTCAGGTATGCACCTGGGGTCCGTTCTTCATACGTTGCTAACTCAGTTAGCTGGATTTGGTTGTTGACGATTTCGCTTGATCTTGGATCATTTGGTTCTTTGAAGCTCATGCAGGGCTTGCTGTCATAGCAACAGGTCTGTAAACTTAAACCTGCTCAGGAGCAGGTTTATTTAATGTAAACAGGATTAGATTGCATATTTTTAAGCAGAATTGATACTTAATATTTGTCCCAGCCACCGCTACTATATTACAAGAGTACCCTACTGGTCCAGGGACATTAATTTAAAATAATAATAATTTAAATAATCTTAGACAATTTAATCCAGATATTTTAATCTAATACGATTAAAAGAACCAAAGAACCAAATTAGCCAGAGATCAGTTATCACGATTAGAAGATCTGGCATCTTTCAAATAATCTCAGATGTATTAGGCGAGGTACGAAGAACGGACCCCTGGAGATTTAGTTTGGTGCTCACACTGCATATATATAACCCATTAAATATAACTATGAAAAATAATAATAGTAATAATTGTAGTTGCATTTATTTATTTATTATAAAACATTAAACAAAATAATAAAGTGTGATAATGCTATTATATTTTAAAATAAAAAGTAAGCATTAAAAATACTATTTTAGAGTAATACAAAAATGCAAGGTACATTTTCATTTTTTAATTTAATTTTTTAAATGAATTATCATCACTTTCAAACCTAAAATCAGCAAGCTTTTATTCTGGTGGGTTGCCATCAAGTAATTATATGCGCTGGTGGTTTTAGAGCTGCTGAGTGAAGTGTGTCGGTGAATGAAATGTCACAGTTTTGCATTTTGCTCTGAAACTGGCAGTGCATGCAGCAGCCTAGATTTATGCTTTCAGTTTGAATGGAAATCCTATACAGTATTACAGTTAGTCGATCTAAAACAGTGATTGTGCATTAACAGCAGTCGGCCAGCGCATTTTTTTTTATTTTTGACATGCATACGCACATGCGCACCACTTTCGTGCATCCTTGCACATTAAGCAAATGTGAATTTGTTTTTTTTTACAATCTGACTTGTACAAAGAAGAAAGAAAGAAAGAAGCTCCACCCCTAACGTTAACCCTCAATGGGATAAGCAGATTGTCTGAAAACATACTAATAAGAGCAAATTAATTCCTTAAAAATGGCATCAATTTGCAGAAAATAGTTACAAATTGGCAGGAGACTGTATTGAAGAGTACAGTGCTCAATTTTGGTACTGTGTTGCTGTTCAAAGTAAATGGGTCCTGAAGCAAAAGCATTTCAGAACCACTGATATATAGCAGCAAACCATGATGGATGACGCTGTCAGCTGCTCAGATGTTGACATTGATGCATCGAACAAAATAATTCAATGTCTAAGAGCAGTTTTAACCTTGAAATGTCGGACTTTTTTACCCTAATATTGTAATGTTTATCAAGAATTATGACTGAAGTGAAGCCATTTTAACCTGACGCTGAGACATTGTACTGTGAACTTGATATTTTTTTGACAAATGTCCCCATTTGTCTGACAGTTTGAATGTCTATTGTCAGAAAAAGGGAAGCAGGATAAATCCAGATCTCTCACAGTGAGGGCCGGCTTAGACAGGATAACAAGGTTTAACAGTAGTCAATGAATAAACATGCTGATGTAGTGCTTGTCCATGTGTTCACTAGAGGTTTTCTACCGAGGGCCTCTGTTCCCATCACTATGCAGACGGCAGAGATTCTAGACTCAGAGGCTGGAATGAAATATTGATGGACACGGCCGGTGTTTTTTGACTGTGTCACACTACTAGTAGTAAGGATGACCTTAAAGTTTGAGTGACTCAACAAATCTGTCAAGAACATGTCCAGGTTATATTTCATCCCAAAAATTACAATACAAATATACTTGACACTAATTTACACAGTATAGAGATAAGATTAAGATTTAAAACCTTACTTCATTCCTTTTTTTCACAGTAGCAGAATTACATCAAAATGATGCAGTCGTGGTTAAACTTTATTTCAGTAGTCCACTTTAGACATTCAGCTAACTATACGTAACTTTGCAACTACATGTCATCTCTTTAGAGTATTTATAGAATTGTTTAGAGTTAGTAGTATAAGTTAAAGTATAAATTATATAAGTAGTATAAATAAAAGAAGAAGAAGAAGCAGCATAAGTTGACATGTACAGTGCCGCTCACTAATATTGGCACCCTTGGTAAATATGAGCAAAGGTGGCTGTGAAAATAAATCTGCATCATTTATCTTTTTGATCCTTCATTCAAAAAATTCACAAAATTCTAAATGTACATTGAGGTAAAACAATTTAAAGTGGGGGGAAACACATTATAAAGTAAATGTTTTTCTCCAATGCATGCTAGCTACCATTATTGGCACCCCTAGACATTCTTACGAGTGAAATATCTTTGAAGTATATTCCTATTCCTATTTTTTTTTTTTGCACACCATTGTGTGATCATGAACATGAAATTGTCCAGCCATGACTTCCTGTTCCACAGGATTATAAATATCAGGAACACAAAGGCCAAATTCCCTTAATCATCCATCACAAGGAGTAAAACCAAATAATATAGTTCTGATGTGCAGAACAAGATTGTTGAGCATCACAAAATAGAAAGTGGCTGTAAGAAAAGAACTAAAGCATTGAAAATTCCCATTTCCACCATCAGGGTATTAATTAAGAGGTTCATACCAACTAAAGATGTTAAAAATCTGCCTGGAAGATGATGTGTATCTATATCGTCCTAATGCACAGTGAGGAGGAGAGTTCAGAATGAATCAGAATGAGCTTTATTGGCCAGGTATGTTTACACATAAGAGGAATTTGTTTTAGTGACAGAAGCTCTACAGTGCAACAGAAAGACAGCAACAGGACAAGACACAGATAATAAAATAATAATATACAAATATACAAAAAGGCAATGCACAAAATAGCAAAAACACAATATATAATATAGACATTTATGTGTGTACAGGTCTGATATGTGCAAATTTTAAATGAAAAAATAAGTATGTGTGGTGAAAAAATAATGTATAATAGTGTTGTGTGTTCCACGTTTAATGTCAAGTGTTCATCAGATGGATTGCTTGAGGGAAGAAACTGTTCCTGTGTCTGGTCGTTCTGGTGCTCAGAGCTCTGTAGCGTCGACCAGACGGTAACAGTTCAAAGAGGGAGTGTGCTGGATGTGAGGGGTCCAGAGTGATTTTACCAGCCCTTTTGCTCACTCTGGATAAGTACAGTTCTTGGAGAGTGGGGAGGGTTGTACCAATGATTCGCTCAGCAGTCCGGACTACCCTCCGTAGTCTTCTGAGGTCAGATTTGGTAGCTGAGCTGAACCAGACAGTTATTGAAGAGCAGAGGATGGATTCAATGATGGCGGAGTAGAACTGTTTCAGCAGCTCCTGTGGCAGGTTGAACTTCCTCAGCTGGCGAAGGACGTACAACCTCTGCTGGTCCTTTTTCACAATGGACTCAATGTGATTATCCCACTTTAGGTCTTGAGCAATTGTGGTGCCCAGGAATCTGAATGACTCCACTGCAGTCACAGTGCTGTTCATGATGGTGAGTGGGGAGTGAGCAGGGGGGATCCTCCTGAAGTCCACAATCATCTCCACAGTTTTGAGCGTGTTGAGCTCCAGGTTGTTAAGACTGCACCAGACAGCCAGCTCCTTAACCTCCTGTCTGTAAGCAGACTCGTCACCATCCTGAATGAGGCCAATCAGTGTGGTGTCGTCTGCGAACTTCAGGAGCTTGACAGAGGGGTCTTTAGATGTGTAGTCATTCGTGTAGAGGGAGAAGAGCAGTGGGGAGAGAACGCAGCCCTGAGGAGCTCCAGTGTTGATGGTGCGGGGGGTGTTAATGGTTGTGTGGAGAGGTGTTCAGGGCGGGTGTGGGGTGTTTTTTCAAACCTGCAGTTGAACTCATTCAGATCATCTGCCAGTTGTTGATTCTCCAGAGTGCTAGGGGATGGTGTCTTGTAACTTGTGATATCTTTCATACCTTTCCACACTGAAGCAGAATCACTGGAAGATAATTTGTTCCTTAGCTTGCCAGAATAATTCCTCTTTGCCTCTCTGATCTCCTTTTCCAGTGTGTATTTGGCCTGTTTATACAATACTTTATTCCCCTTTCTCAGGGGCGCAGATGGGATTTTTTAACTGGGGGGGACCAAGACTGGGGGGATGGGTGGCCAGTGCGTATTAAGAAATGCACGGAAAACAAATAACAATTGCTAACGGCTGCCTGTTACATTACAGTACATAAAATTTAACTTACCACATAAACAGAGTAAGGTGATATGACTGAGGACGATGGCGAATGATTTACAGATCACCACTGACAAGCATCCAATCTTGTAAAATGTGTGGTAAGTACCGCTCCATAGTATAACATTAGGTGTGATCGCGAATCTCGAAAGCATTCAAAAACAGTTTCAATGCCAGGCATAATAGTGGCAACAAGCAAAGATGACACAAGCATATTCAAGCAAAAGCCAACACGAATAAGTTGTGTTAAACAAAGCAAAATCACAGTTACTCAAGATTCAAGATTTTTATTCGTCACATACACAATTATACAGAGTATAACCAGCAGTGAATTGTAAGTGACTCACCTATCAACCCTGACTTACCTATCAAGAAAAATAAACGAACCTCGGCGTCCGATTCGAGCCGTTCCCGCTCCTTGAGTGGAAAACTGCTGATTGGCTACAAGTGTGTTTGGGACTCGGTCAGACACTGCGGTCAAAAGCTTTTTTCAAAAATCGCTTAGTGCAGGTTTAAGGAGCGGCGGGCCGGGCCACCACTAAGGCCAAAGTATACTCCGGCCGTCTGCACACTATCCGCATTACGTAATTTTCGTCATCAAGAGGGCTCGTGGACAGCCGCGCAGCACGCCCCACTGTAGTCAAGCCAGCTGTGCTTTGAAATGCACGGTCAAGCTGGCCACACTTTTTTTTTTTTGTCTTGCGCGTCTAATCGTGCATCTACGGTACGGGTGCTGAGCGCGGTCTAAATGGATGTAAAGAAGCTGTCATACCAGCGATTGCTTTTTTTAACTTAATTTTTTATTTTAATGTTTGTAAATACATTATCTTTGTACATAAACGTTTGTATTGTAAATTAATTATCATATTAATGTTAATAAATGTTCATATTAATGTTTTTTATTCATTGTTATTTTTTAATTTTAATATTTGTGTGTGTGTATATATATATATATATATATATATATATATATATATATGGTTTGCTCATTCTTTCAATTAGTATTTGTTCAGAGTGATCCTGAATATTAATGTATTCATTTTACTGTACAGTTTCAGATAAAAATCAAGGCAACATCACCCCAAACATTCTTGCACTTGGATCATTTCCTTATATTCAAACACTCATAAAAAATATTTCCTTTATAGGTTAGCTCATTCTTCCAATTGATATGTATTCAGAGTGACCCTGACTATCACTGTATCCATTTTCAAGGCATTTTACTGTATAGTTTTGGAGAAAACTAAAAGCAAAATCACCCCAAACAACAAAATGCGTCCTAGCACTTGAACTGTGTCCCATATTCCAACACTAATAAAAAGTGTTCCTTTATAGGTTAGCTCATTCTTTCAATTTATATATATTCAGAGTAACCCTGACTATTACTGTATTCATTTTCAAGTCATTTTACTGTATAGGTCTGGAGAAGACTAAAAGCTAATTTTTTTTAAACTGCACGGATGGTGAGCGTACAATAGCGCATGCGTGAGGTGAATGTTGAGCTGCACTCATCCATGGCGAGTATACTTTAAAGCTGCGCGGACGTGGCTGTGCGCGAGACGGAACGGAATGTTGAAAGTGAAGTATACTTTGGCCTTTAGGCTAATGTACACTCGTGGAACAGAGTGATATGCATCCTTTATCGCTGTGTAACAGTGATCCAATATATTACTGTCTCTGGTGGGACATGTGAGGTGCTGTCTGTATTTTGGCAGTTCGCAGGAGAGGTATGCTTTATTAAGGTCCCAGAGAATGATTAAAACAGAGTCCGGATGTTTTTGTTCTGTGTCTGTGATCAGATCAGCGAGTTTATGTAAAGCTGTGCTCACCTGCGCTTGCGGTGCAATGTAGAATCTCAAGAGAATGAACGAACAAATCTCCCGCAGCGAATAGAACGGCTTGCAGTTAATGAAGAGCGTTTCTAGATCTGAACAGCACATCTTCTTTAACACAGTTACATCTGTACACCACCTCCCACCGCCGTGCGATTTCCCCGTTGATTCTGCGCCGCGATCTGCTCTGATCAGCTGGAAGTTAGGCAGATGTAGCACGCTGTCCGTTATGGCGTCATTCAACCAGGTTTCCGTGAAACACAGAGCAGCAGAGTAAGAAAAATCCTTGCTTGTCCAGGAGAGCAGAAGGAGTTTGTCTGTTTTGTTGGGTAGAGAGGGGAGATTCGCTAGATGGATGCTAGGCAATGCCGTTCTAAAGCCGCGCTGGCTCGCTTCCCCCGTCTGTGCATCCTGAAACGTTTGACCAGAGCTACGGCTCCACTACAATGTCCAGCAAAACATCTGAATAATCAAAATCAGCTAAAAGATTTTGTGGTGTGTTCTGCCGAATGTTCAGCAGGTCATCCCTGGTAAAAACTGATTGTGTTTGAGAAACAAAATAAAGGAAAAACAAACAAAAACAGTACAAACACTGAAGAGCAAAGCACTGTAGCTGCCATCTGCGGCACCATCTTAGACCGATCGATTTGAGCGGCCAAAGACTCTCCAAGTATCAAAGTAAAGAATTGCAGAGATCGGTTGAGTCTCGGGGTCAGAAAGCCTAAAAAATATATATACTGTATCAAACATCCCCTACTTCACCACATGTTGTTCAAATGGATTTCAAGAAAAAAAAAACCCTGGCTCATCCAAAAATAAACTCCAGCATATTCAGTTATCAGACACGACTGGAACTTCAAATGGCACTGGCTTCTATGGTCAGATGAAACTAAAAAAGAGCTTTTTGGCAGCTTTTTGGAGCTTTTTTTTTAATGAAAGATCAAAAGGATAAACAATGCAGATTTATTTTCACAGCCACCTTTGCTCATATTTATCAAGTGTTTCGATAGTAGTGAGCGGCACTGTACTTGTTACGGCTAATTTAGTAACTTAAGTCAGTAGAATGTGTGTTGGGGATCATCAAAATAAATTGTGATATAAGCAGACAGTCTACTAATACTATAATGACTGCTAGATGACATGTATTTGCTCATAGTTAGTTGAATGTGAACTATCACTGTTACCTAGTACGCAGAGGCAACTGCAAGTGAACTAAAAGTATAACTGTTGTGATATTGTGATACTGTGGCTGTGTTTATTTGTGTGACCCACAAACAAAATATGCTTTTTTATTTTTTTCCAAAAAAGCATCTGCAAAAAAACATGAATGTAAATGGGTATGTCAATCAAAGAACACTGAATATGCAACACACCAGCTTGTGCTTTATGCAGCCTTATGCTTATGAAAGTAGAATAGAAAATCAAAACTATGAACCCTTTGGAAAATAAACTATTTTAGTTTCTTATAACAGCACTTGAAAACAAAAAGACGAGAAACTTCTGAAGCAACGTATCTCTATACATCAAACCTCCCTCGCTGTTCCTGTTGTTGTAACCCATAATCATTCTGAGGCTCTCGATACATGGAGAATTGAATTTCCAGGCCCTCTGCTGGGCTTTGTCAATGCAGTTTGACTGTTCACACAGAGACAGATGGTCAGTCAATACAAGGCTCTTCTGGTTACTGTACACTACAGGAAGCAACCTAATAATAAGATGCTCTCCAAAGTGAGCTGCATCATTGCCTGCAGCCAATACACAGCTATGCTTAAAGCAGGATCTTTATCTATCTATCTATCTATCTATCTATCTATCTATCTATCTATCTATCTATCTATCTATCTATCTATCTATCTATCTATCTATCTATCTATCTATCTATCTATCTATCTATCTATCTATCTATCTGGATACACTTAAGGATTATGTAAAACACAGCTCATCTGTAAAAGTTGAGGTAATGCACCACTCAAGGGGGGTGTGCTGCTGAAATAATTTACATATAATTATACAGTGTTTCTACGAAGTGCAGAGCTGCATAAAGTACACTGCTTTGAGTTCTGATCTGCTGGGAGTTGGTGTTCTGCATTAGAGCTGCTGTACTGAGAACACAGTCCCATAGCGTCAAGACTCTCCAGGAAGGCTGATATTTTTAAAGTTGATAAAAAAATAGAAATAGCTTGGCATAACCCTCATGGTTGACAAGACAAATGATTCTCAAGGTCACTGCACCATTTTTTTTTTTTTTTGGCTCAAGAGGTAAGGCACTTTCAGAGATGCTTTGATTCTTTCTGGGTTCACTCTCAGATAAAAAGGTACAAAAGCTGTCATTGGGACTGTACCTTTTCAAAAGGTACACCTTTGTATCTAAAGGGTGGATATTGGTACCCAAAGTATATGCATTAGGATCTAAAAGGTACAAAAATGAACCTTTTCAAAAGGTCCTGCTCAAGTGACAGCTTTTGTACCTTTTTTTCCTGAGTGTTGCTCTGTTATATGAATTAATTAAAAGTACTGTACAATTCCTTATCCACATAATAATAATAATAATAATAATAATACACCTACAATCCAATAGACAAGGCTATACATAAACAACAACAATGTAACACACATTGCTGTTAACACAAGTAACAACGTAACACTTTTAAAATGGGAATTTCCCACTATATTCCATTTTCAAGATATCAGCATCTTATTCCATTCTTTAATGACTAAAAATAAAGGAATGAATGGAGAAGAAAAAAAGGGGGTTCTCTTGGGACAGACTGTCAAATTTGTGTATAAAAATCATAAACCGTGCCTATATGAGTGCGTGTGCACTGATAACTAAAGAGGTGACAATCACTGCATTTCATTTAATCACAGCTTTCAAATAAGACTCGTTACAACAGGCAATAGATGTTTTTAAATTAAATACTTCTGACACTGGATAATTGTAATCCTGGGTTATTTTACCTTATGTTTCACACTGCTCATAATTTATCCAGGGTTAACTATTAATTAATACACACTGGCATTTCATCACGCATTCCTAAACCCTGGGTTAACCATCCTATTTGCATTATTGCAATGCCAGTGACATTGATTGCATGAACGCAGCATGCAGCCTGTTTACATAACAGTAGTAGCATTGCACATCCCTGTATTATATATTATATATATAGAACAGTGATAACCTGGGTTAAGCACAGGGTGAAAAGCCCTGTTGAGCCTTTAGACCCTTATACTCTATTATAAAAATATATATATACCAGCAATAGCCTGAAGCAAATCCATAGTAATTATTTATTTTGTAGTGTTAGAGCATGCCAGCAATGGAATGTTTCTAAGTTGCCATGCATTGCCATTAGGAGTTCATTTTTCTCCTACTTCACACAGGATCACTTGAAGGGGTCACAGAATCGCATGGCTTCTCTTACCAGTGCTGTGCTCTCATTCCCTTTCTGTCTCTGCATGACCTTTAGATTCCTCTCTGGCAAATCAAACTGGAAGTCTGCACATCACCTCAAGCGCAGTTTTGCGCAACATACAGGAAATAAGAAAATAAGACATGACCACAGTTACTTCACAACCAGTATTCAGCAGCTGTCTTTTATCAGGTACAATTTGTGTTCTTGTGTATATATTTAAGTATTTATGACAATTGAGGTTGCGTTTCAGTCATATTTGTTTAACACAGTTAGTACATTTACTTAATTTAAATTCTAAAAACAATCATAAAATACACCAAAAACGCAACATAAATGATCGTGGAAGATTTAAAAAAAAAAAATTTTGTATGCATGTAGTATTAATGTCAAATCTCACACTAATTATGCATTGAAAATTGTTGCCTCAAACAGCTTTACAACAAAGGTTTCATATCAGTGATATCAAATGCTCATTGGTTCTTATATTTATATATGAATGCATTGGTATTTATCATAATTTCATATGTCTAATTTATATTATATCTTATTCATATATAGAATGTGATATTAAATATGTGGTATAAAAGTTAATATTTTAGTTATATTTTAATATTTTCTATGGCTGTAAATATGTAACAATGTTTACACTTTAGATGCTGTTAATAAATCCACATTGTACATTATTACATATAATAAAAAATAATGTTTTTTGTAAATGATACACACTAATACCTATACTGCATAAACACGGATACCAGGCTGTATTTTCACAACACACTCTCATTGTAATTCATAACATTTACATTTTAGTGAATAGGTGGCACATTTGTATGAATGTGCGTGATCTAATTTGTATATATTTTTTTGTACAATCAAATTACATGCTAAAAGCTAGATTTTGGGCTAAGTCATGCTTATTAAAAAATACATAAAAAATGCCCCTTCATACAAATGAAATCATACAAATACATAAGAAATCACAAACTCATAAAATATTTACATTGTAATATTCATTGAATGGACTGTGCTTTCATTGTTTTTAATTAACATCACTTATTGTCATAATGCAAATCTGTATCACCATAGCCATTTTTTAAATACATTTTTTATAGACTTTGAAAATGACATGGATGCACAAGTGAACTTGAACTAATATGTCTAGTTTTGAATAAACTCTTTCTGTAAAAACATTTTAACAAAGCATTTATACTTCACAACATTGTATTACTGCAGTGCACCACTATACTGCCAATTCAGAATCGTTCAGGTTTTCAGAACAAGGACAGTTTTCATATGATGTTTTTGTTGTTAAATGTTAATGCATGTTGAAATAAATATATAAACAGATTGCTATTTGGAATAAATTTGTATTCATCAAAAAAAAAAAAAAAAAAAATTAAATGAGAGTTAAACTCAATTATTCATGAATATGGTGTTGATTTTTGAACTAGAGTTAAATAATATTGGGTATTTTAAGGTGTCATAATACAGAGTAATTACCTAAAAAAGTACTTAGTAGTAGCCGTTGTACTTACATGAAACAAAATGTACTTATCATGTAACTAAGTTATGGAACAGCCTGTACTTACAGTTAGTAATTATGTAGATGTAATAGACAGCTGTTACACACATGTATCAGACCGAGTCTGTTACACAGATACTTCTACACTTAAGTACTATCTTAATACACTTTATTTTAAGTAGCTTATGCCTGTGTAATATTCTGTAACATTAATGTAATTAGAAAGGTATCACATGTATTTAAGCTGTGTACTGGTGGGTTAAATCAAACTAAGGTGCAGCTGGATAAGGTGTACAGTATAGATACACTTGAAGTACACTTAAGTACAATCTTGGTACACTTTATTTTATTTTAAGTAGCTTATGCCCGTGTACTTACATTTGTAATTATGTTGTATAAAATCTGCAACACATGTAACAATCTTTTGGTTACAAAATTTGCTGTGTAACAGACTCGGTTTGTTACATATGTGTAACATTAGCTGCCCATTACATCTACATAATTACTAACTGTAATTACAGGCTGTTCCATAACTTAGTTACATGGTAAGTACATTTTATTGCATGTAAGTACAACAACTACTACTAAGTACTTAACTAGGTAATTACTCTGTATTATGGACACCTTAAACTAAAGTGTTACTGAATATTGTTGTCACATAACAACAATTATGATTATAAGAAAAATATTACACCGAATGACTTCCAGTGTCAAGAAACTGTACCTGGCTTACGCTGCTAACCAATGTCAACCTAATACAGCAATTTAACCTTTGACTCACCTATATAGTTTCATAGAAAATGTGCACTTTTATGTATAATTACGTCTTGGAATTAATCTTTGTAAGCATTATATAATGTTTGGATATAAAAAAAGCATCGGCTAAGGATGTAAATGACCTCAGTATTGCTGAGTACTCTACTGTACTCTAGCTGGACTGCTGAAATGCCTGGTCATCGAGATCATCCATCTCTTCACGCAAAGAGCTCCCACTGAAATCTCTCCATCCTTGTGCCCTAATGGTGCTCATCAAACACTACTTTAATGGCTTTAGCCCAGCAGTTTCATTGCAGATCACATTTTCAAAGTGGCAGAACGCAAATCCCATGACATTGTAAAGTGTGAACAATTGTAATGCTGTGAGTACACTGATGAGGGACAACACATCTACAGCTAAAGGAAAACAATGTCTAGTTGCATTATTTTACATTCTACCAAACATTCAGTACTTGGAAGTACTTGGCCTGCTTACCATGATCTGGCTTTACATTAATAGAATAAATCTTTTGTGAGCAACTATGAAATTGTGAATAAAAAATATAAGTGTTCATATGCATTTAAATTATATTTATAATTCAAACACTAGCTGGCCACTTAATTAGATATACCGTACCGGTTGGGTCCCTTTTGTCTTAATTCTTCATGACAGATTCAACATGATGCTGGAAGCATTCCTCATATATTTCACTTCATAATTATATGGCAGCATCACGCAGTTGCTGCAGATTTGTCGGCTGCACATCCATGATGTGAATCCCGCGTTCCTTCATGTCCCAAAGATACTCTACTGAGATCTGGACACTGTGGAGGCCATTTGAGTTTAGTGAACTCGAGTTTAATGATCTGAGCTTTGTGACATGGAGAGTTATCCTGCTGGAAGCATCCATCACAAGATGGGAATACTGTGGTCATAAAGGGATAGACGTGGTCAGCAGAAATACTCTGTAGCATATAAAGGATGCTCAATTCTGAAGGGCCCAAAGTGTGGCAAGAAAATATCTCCAGACCATAACACTACATCCAGCCTGAACTGTTGATACTAGGCAGAATGGATCCATGCTTTTGTGTTTTTTACACCAAATTCTGACCCTGACTTCCAAACGATGCAGCAGAAATCGCGACTCATCAAAGCAGGCAACCTTTTTCTAATCTACTCATGTCCAGTTTTGGTGAGCCCGTGTGAATCGTAGCCTGATGTTCCTGTTCTCAGCTGACAGGAGTGGCACTCTTCTGCTGCTGGAGCACATCTGCTTTAGGGTTCAGAGATGCTTTTCTGCAAACATTGGTTATAACGATTGGTTATTTGAGTTACCGTTGCCTTTCTATCAGCTTAAAATCTCCTCTGATCTCTGGCATCAACAAGGCATTTTCACTTGGTATTATGTCTTTTTTGGACTATTCTCTGTAAACCCTAGAGATGGTTGTGTGTGAAAATCCCAGTAGATCATCGGTTTCTGAAATACTCAGACTAGCCGACTGGCACCAACAATCATGCCACATTAAATCAACTTTTTACAATATGGCTCAAAAATTCATCCTGCAGAATTGAATTGCAATTGAGCAAAGATGGCAGATTTAAAACTTCCCGGGAGTCCTGCTCCAGCTGAGCAGTTGAATAGGAATACTAGGAGGTAACTCTCTCCAGGTATAATAGACCTAGCTTTGATGTAGCGTATAGTAGTGAGTCTGCAGTGTTGTTTTCACCATCGATCCCTCCTCACAGAGCACAGATTTCTGCATCAAGGGCAGGAGTCCCAACAAAAGCCCATAGCAGACTGACAAAGCAGGAGAATCACTCACAGCTGAGACCACTTCAAACTCATCAACTCCAGTTACAAAGGAAGCATGGGTGGCTCAGCTTGGTGAATAACCTAAAGGGGAAAAACATTGCCTATTGATGTGTCTTTCCTGACTCTGTAGCCAATAAGGAAGACTGAAATGGCGCCACTGGCGCCGTGTGACCCTTCTCAGAGTTTCCTCACAGCGCCAACATTTCATAAATGATGTGACAGAACAGCCAGAACATCTGCACTTTTGTATTCTGAAAGAAGTGTTTCAATATAATTTGTTTGATGCAAAACCTAAGATCATCTGTCTGTTGTTGTCTGAAAATGGTTGTCACAAAGTTGAATCTTTTTCATCAAAAAATAAAACACAGAAAGAATGATGGTGTATACAGTGGTGGGTTGCAGTTTTAGTTATTGCTGCAATATTTATAGAATTACTGAAAGCGAGGCATTCATGCCTAGATGATTAAAAGGACAAGATCATATGCTGTTGCTAATTTATTTTCAGGTCATTTGTCTTTACTGTGATGCATTTGGTCAGAAAGTGCCAAGCAAGCAGATGAAGATGGGTAATGAACAAGGCAAATTCAATCAGCCTTGAACTCACAGAATAAGTAGAATTTATGGGGCAGCTTATATATTATGCGTCCTGATATCTGCAGATGATGATGATAAGTTACAGCCTGAGCCTTGAGCCATCAAGAGATCATTCTCTATCGTTTGTGAATGTGGGGACTGCTAAAACCAACACAACAACAAAAAAATAAAATAAAATCATTCAATGCTTCATATGCCATAAATAAGGGTTCTTTGAATTAAATTCTGACAATGCAAGTACACAAACACATGCTTGCTTACTCAGTGCAGCCCTGTTCACACAAAAATGAACATTTCCTGATTATTTCCTCACTCCCAGGTCATTCCAGATGTATTGGTCTTTCTGACTTCAGCTGAAGAGAAATTAAGGCTTTGGAGGAAAACATTCCAGGATTTTTCTGCATCAAATGTAAATGGGTGGTGCTCACCGTGCACTGTAAAAAAAATTAAAAATAAATAAGTTTGTCATTTTAACGGTAGAAGACTGTAAAAATGCTACAGTAAAATACTTTGGTTAATGATAAGTTCCCTTACAATATGTGGTCAAAATCTGTAAAAAAATCGAACTGACATTTTAACGTACTTTTAAATTTATGGTTTTTAGAAGTGGAAAAAGAACAGTCTTATAATTTACAGTGAACTAACTTGACATTTCATATTTCATATTCATATTATGTTCCTTCTTAGTTTTTTCTTACTAGTTATGTACATTAGTGATTTATGTTACATCTTATGTTGGTAAAGTAATGTTTTGTTGCATTTAGTGTCATGGTGATGGTGATGGTGTTTAGTATTTGTTTGAATGATACTGTGTGTTTAAATACTATATATTAATATTTAGCTCTTCAGCATGTGGAAAAGGTACTAGTGAAGATGAGTATAAATCGATCGAGGCATTTTAGAAAAACTGGGCATAGAGGAGCTACAATAATGTACAGTATGTGATAATATGCTTTTTGAACATTAAAGCATGCTAACATATTCTGTTACACCAAATACAAAAATCAATGATCTTTAAAAAAGCATCATATGATGCCTTTTATCAAATCTGAGAGATCTCTGTCCCTCCATTGAAAATTTGTTCACCTAAAACTCTTATGCTTCAAAATGTTCGTAAAGAAATCAATATTTATATGTCAATAAAAGCCAAAATTAAATCTGTTCATCATATAAAGTAATTGTGTCCCTTCTGAAGACTAGGATTAAATGGCTCAATTCATATGGATTTATTTTTTGATCTCTTTATGACCGTTTTGAAGCGTAAGAGTTTTGAGTGAACAAACTTTTAGTGGAAAATATCTCCAAAGATGAACAAATTTCTTATGGGGCTTGAATGACACGAGGAGGAGTAATTGATGAAATGCAATTGATTTAAATGTGGTTGTCACTCCTGAAACTTTACAGTGTGTTTGTGGCCAGTGATGAATCCAGTACAGGTGGGTTCCTTGCCAATTGCTCATTTGCACTGATTGACATTTTCTTTTCTTTTTTTTCTCTTTTTTTGTCTAGTGTTGATTTATTACACATTGCTGTTTTATCCATCCAAAATGTTGAACGCCTATGCATGAATGCTTAAAACGGCAATTTAGAGGAACAGGATCCCTGTGATTACTTTGACATCCCTCATTTTTCTTCAAATGCTTGACATGTCATTTCTTATATCCAGGAGTGAATTGTGCTTGAAAAAGATGAGGCAAGCCTCAGGGAGCACAGAGCAATAATTCTCTGCTCACAGGCAAAAAGGTCATTCCATGAGAACTGCCACAAACACTTTGAAATGTCAATGGGAACATGAGGTGTCCTTCAGCTTCCATATCTCTAGTTGGCTGCATCAGAATAAAGAAGAAAAAAAAGATAATCAAATGCTTAAAAACTTGACAGTGAAGACATGCAGATGCATGACAGAGTTTTAGTGCCACATGGAATAAAAAAAATAAAAAAAAATTACTAGAATAAAGTTATGCTATTTTGAGAATGAAGAAGTTGCATTATAGTTTACCAAAAATAAAACAGCTTGTTAATAGTCATGTAATCTTATTTATATACAACAGTTTAACTTACATTAACATTTTTACAGAACATTTTTGTTACTGTTTTTGATCATAAATATATGTGAAAAATTAAGAATGACACCACAGACGGTTTTTGCAGAGAACGTGGTGTAATTTTCACATTAATTAACTTTATTCATGCATTATACTTCTTTATTCTCAAAGTATTACGATGATTACAATTGCGAAGTATTGCTGCAACTTTATTCTCAAAATATGACTTTATTTTCCAAATTTTAATCTCATAATGCTACGACTTTATTCTCATAATATTAGTTTTTTTCCCTCAAAATATTACAACTTTAATATCATATTGCCATGACTTTATTCTCATAATTATGATGTTATTCTCAAAATACTATTACTTTAATCTCATAATGAAACTCTCCAAATATTGCGACTTTATTCTCAAAAGGTCATGAATTTAATCTCATATTGCTATGAATTTATTATCATAATTTTGACTTTATTTTCAAAATACTGTGATTTTAATCTCATAATTATACATCTTTATTCTCCAAATGCTAAGACTTTATTTTCATAATTTGAACTTTATTCTGAAAATATTATGACTCTAATCTCATAATCTTAGATTTATTTATTTGTTATTTTTTATTTTTTTTATTTTACGTGGCACTAAAATTCTGTCATAAAGATTATTTACAGAATAAAAGCAAAAAGTGTAGACATTTGATTTTGGCCAGCTTGGACCAGTTATAGAACAGCTGGTCCACTGTTGAAGACGCTTGAGAAACATCTTAACAGGAGCTTGCTAGATTAGTGCATACTCTATATAGCCTGCCTTCATAATTATGGCAATGAGGTTGAACCTCAGTGAGAAAGACTAATCTTTATTTTGCAAGGAGAAAAAGGTTAGAGGTTGGAGGCTTATTAAACCTTCTACTAATGTAAGTCTTAACACAATCTATAATTTCCAGTGCAATTAACTTGTGATTAATGCTGTGAGCTTCTGAAAGTGGTTGTCAGTCACTCACACAACACAATAATCAATGTTCTGCCCAAACAATCAAGCCACATTGAATTGGACTGTCAATCATGGAGGTAAACCGCTGGGGATCGTAATTACATTATGTTGATTACTTTTAGTCGGTTGGGTGGAGTGATTAAGTGAGACGTTGCTTTGATGCTGGTTACTGTTTGGCGTTCTAACAGTTTGAGATCATGTTGTCTCATGTAAACTACAAGGGAACAAACTTGATAAAACAGTGACTGTTACTGTTAGAAGTCACTGTCAATGTCCTTCTCGTTTTTAATTAATATTAATTAAATTAAATTAATATTATACTCAAAAACTCAAATGAGTAAATGGAGTAATCCAATAAATTATATCAGAGAAAATCACTCACAGCTCTTTACTGAACTACTTTGTAGTTTAACAAGAATTAATCTATATTTAATTTACACAGTGAAGACTATGCAATGCTATTTTATATTTGTTTATTCAGTTTCTGTACCTGGACACCAACAAACTTTAAAAAACATAAACATTGTGTAAATAGCACAAATAAATATATAGCACAAACATATATTAAACTATTTCAAACAGGGCCCACAGGTACAACCTGCACCGGGGCCCCGCAAACCCCAGCTACGGCCCTGGGAGCAGTGACAGATCAGTCAACTGTCCCAAGCATCTTTCACACAATCATCAGTATGTTGAGTTTCTCAGGCCAACATAACTAGCTAATAACTTCAGTAACATTAGTGTGCGGATTAATGAATGCAGGAGAAGGGGAGAGATAACACAGATACGTGTGTGTCTGTGTACAGCAGTTAAACTGAATACAATGTTTATCTTGTTTCAGATGATGAGAGAGATGAGAACTCCTGATAGCCTTGTGGACTGAAGTTCAGGCCAGGGAATTTAAAAACAGGCCCTCTTAAATGTGCGTTGAAAATTGCCTGCTCATAAAAGCTGTGCTCCAGGGACCATATTCAGGGAAAATGTAGCTCTTAACTGGCTGAGTTAGATGATTAACACAGTATATCAGTCCAGTCTCCCCAGCTGTAAATGTCATTGGCTTATAATAAACTGACATGTTGATTTCACATAAGCAGTCTTTCAGAATGCTGTCAGTTACATGTAGGTGCATACTGTACATATTAGTGAGTGGTGCTTATGGGGTGTCTCTTTGGGACGGGTGAGGGAGGGAAAAATCACAGTATGCTCTCTACAAAAACTAGACTACACCACTGGTGGTGCACCAACTTGAGATCCAACTCCTCCCACTTCACATATCCCTAAAACTACCCATCTCCTCCCCTTGGATCAAATTGTTCCAATTACTCTTATACTGTTGTTACAAAATGTAGTTATATAATTCCTGTTACACGAGTACTTAGTGAAGTGAAAAAAGTGCTGTTACCAATGTCCTGTTACACATTTGTACTTATACATACCATTTTGAGGGTTGTTACACATGTGTAGTTACATAAATATTACAGCTGCAGATATTATGTACCAATGTGTACTTACACCGTGGTTACATACTACGTACACATCTAGTTACTATGTAAGTACACACTTATTAGGGACACAACATAAAGTGGGACCAGCATGTCTCTAAAATTTCCAAACTCATTATATAGGTTTGATATTAAGGTTTTATCATGATAGACAACTGATTTAACTGCAGTGACACACAACATGCCTTTGTGTTTAAATTAAATAAAACCACTTCTCATAAATAACAAGAACATGGTCTTCTTTTAATACCAATACCAATGGTTATATCTGGCTATGCATTCTTTATAATAACTTGTTTACCATATTCTTCATTCTTTCAAGCAGACATATTTATAAATAATATTTCTATAAATACATTTAGAGTATTTTTTTAGTGCTACTAAAGTGATTCAGTCAAGAGCAGTCTTTATTTTGTTGCTTGACTGACATTAATGACTTGGAAAATAGCAACTAAATTAGGTTACTATGCCTTTAATGCCACAGATGCAATGGATCCAATGTACTGTTACACACAGTTATTTTCTTTCTTTCTTTCTTTCTTTCTTTCTTTCTTTCTTTCTTTCTTTCTTTCTTTTTTATTGCAAGTATTAACAAATAACTTCAGCAATTTAATATAACATCGGATGACATTATAAATACAGAAATAATATAGGAAGACAATAAAGAAAAAAAAAACAGATGAAAATAATAAATATATAAAACAAAGAAGTGAGGTAGTAAATACAAAATTATGTAACATTCAGCAGATCATTATACAGTTTCACAAATTTGACACTTTTTTTGGTGTTAATCATTTTTTGTGTTAGAGTTAGGTAGTTAAAGTCACAAAGAAAATTATGTAATTTTGAGGATGTTGAAGAAAATGTACATTTATGAATATAATATTTTTCCCAACAAAATAAATACATTCTATGTTATGTTTACAATGAGAAAAATAACCAAATATATCACACATAGTTAAATTAATGTCTATGTTGGATGTTGAAGAAAATAATTTGGACACTTCAGAACAAAATTCCTTAACAAGGGGGCATTTCAAAAATAGATGATCAATAGACTCAATACTGACATTACAGAAATAACAGATGAGGATTACCACATTTGGATGTAATCTCATTAGTGGGGTATATATTATGCCAAATCTTTAAATGTATTTCTTTAACTTTATTGGGGACACAGAATTTATAAGGGAAGAGCCAT
Source organism: Barbus barbus (assembly GCF_936440315.1). Lineage (NCBI taxonomy): Eukaryota > Metazoa > Chordata > Actinopteri > Cypriniformes > Cyprinidae > Barbus > Barbus barbus. The sequence continues at coordinate 1,016,242 of NC_136714.1, read as the reverse complement.
GCTTTTTTCCAATTAATCTGATCTATTAAAGAATTCCAAAAAAGAATTCCCCTTGGAGTAATTATTTGACTGAAACACATTTCTTATAATTTTATTACTACATTTTGGGTCATAAATACACTTCTTGTCATCAACCTGATACACACATTCTCCCTCCTGTTTACGTTCATTTAAGATGTAATTGACTGTGTTTACATGCATACTGGTCAAAACGGACAATTCAACATCATTTTGTGTGTAATTATCTGTTAATGTGACGCGAAAGAGTATGCTGTGGGAGACGCACTTTCTGTGTGTGTGTGCTTCGGTGTCTGCGCTCAGAAAACCAGACTGATCTGAGTAAGCTTATGTCCCACAGGATAGATCAATAGGCTATGATCCAGTTCTAATGTACGCATCTAACCTCTGAACTACGCAGCAGATTCGTTCTGAATTAATCTCTTCCCAAATCATCCCTCACTAACATTTTCGTCTCGTTTTTATCCTTTAACGAAAATGTCAACAGATTTTCGTCAGTGTTTTTGTCATTCAAAACGAGTTTTAGTTCGTTATCATCTCATTTTGGGCTTCTGAAAAAAATGTTGATGAAAATTATGATGAAAATTATTCGTCAACCAAATTAAAACGGTATCAAATGCTTATTTTGTATACCGTATAATACTTAAAGATGCATAACATAAATGGGCTCATGATCACTTATGATTCATTCAATCAATTCATTAATTAGTTTGACATCCCTGTTATTTTTCTTAATGTTATATAAGAAAGCTTAGCCACACTTAATTTGAAGGTTCAGTTCTCACTATTAACAATGGATTTTACCTCAGTAAACTCCTAATTTGCTGTTTATTAAATGTTAGTTAGGTAGTTGTTAAGTTTAGGTATGAGGTGGATTAAGGGATCTAAAATATGATCATGCAGAATAAGGCATTAATATGTGCTTTATAAGTACTAATAAACAGCCAATATGCTAGTAGTATGCATGCTAATAAGTTACTAGTTAATAGTGAGAATTAGTCCCTAAACTAAAGTGTTACCAAAAGCTTTTTTTTTCATTTCTATTTATATTCTGCTGATAATTATGGTTCTATAACCCCAACATTAGCAAACACAGTTATGAATATTAAAGTGGTCAGTCGTTCTACAGTGCAAATCCACTGGAGCAGCTCATATTCTTGAGATGAGGAAAATATTGTAGCTGCATTGCAGATATGAAGTTCATATTCTAAAGCTGCCTCTTGTTCTGCTCTCCAGAGACTATCAAGTATAACAGATGTCTCTCCCTGTGAAGGTCCTGTCACATGACTCAGGGCGTCAGGGCTTCAACACACCTTTCAACAAAAGCGTCATGTGCCGCTTTGACCTCCACATAAAAAAGTGTTGCAGAAAGCATGACGAAATTGCTCTAGGCATCAAGGAAGCGGATGGTGAACACTTTGATCAGTCAAAATAGTGCATGTTTAGCTTAGAAAAGAACAATTCCTTCCTGGTGCTGTGATGCATACCGGAAATATATATATGTGTTTTTTTCTCAAATGGTACAATTTGAATGTTCTTTTGATGACTGTGTTGTAGTCGAGCTCGATGTATACAGAAACGATCTTTCTTCCATCTTATTTATATTTTTGCACTAGTTACATCACTTACTTAATTATTACATCATGAGGTTTGTCTGGTAATCATTGGTTATGTTTTGAAAGGCCAGTGGAAAACTGGGCCAGCATGTTTAAACTTGCAATGGTTGACCTGTGTGCAATATGTGGGTTTAACACTATCGCTTGACACTTTTCTGCATAGAGTGCAGTGCATTAGGAAATGATGAAGAGCATCACATGAAAGGGCCTGTGTTCAGAAATATGTGATGATCACATCACAAAAATAACATGAGCCAAACTGGCATTTTCAGACCTGAAAGGGCATTGCATTTGAAAGCCTCTTCATGCAATAGTAAAGCATATTCTGGACATTGTTCATTTTTGTTGGTTTGTGAACCACAGTCTTTGTACTTTGTGTTCATCATTGTCCATCAGGGAGCAACTAGCTCTAAAAAAATAAAAAATACACAGTTTACATTCCATTTACAATGTTTAAATTCCAAGGCAACTGAACTATACTATATATCAGGGGTGGCAAACTCCGGTCCTGAAGAGCCACAGCCCTGCAGAGTTCAGCTCCAACCCTAATTAAAACTCACCTGCCTGTAGCTTTCTAGTAACCTTTCAGACATTGATTAGCTTGTGTTTCATTAGGGTTGGAGCAAATCTCTGCTGGGCTGCGGCACTCCAGGACCGATGTTCGCCACCCCTATATGAATAATGGGTTACATTTCATTTTGAGGTGTCCGTGTTACAGTGTAATTATACATTTAAGTACTGAGTAATATTAATTAAGAACATGTACTTACTACATGGTTAGGATTAGGGTTGGGTTTAGGGTTACTTGCATGTATTTATGCATTATGTATTATTAAGTACATTTAATGTGTGTAACAAGGACACCTTAAAATGAAGTGATACCAAATAATGTATTTTTTGTTCATTTAATATTTTGGTAACACTTTATTTTACGGTGTCCTCGTTGCAAATGTTACATGCACTCACTATAATAATGACAGTAAATGATGCATGATTACATGCATCTAACCCTGAATCAAACCTGTTAGCAGGCAACACTTTATTCACAGGTGTCCTTGTTACACGCACTTACTATTATAATAACAATAAATTATGCATATTTACATGCAAGTAAACCTAAAACAAACCCTAATCCTAACCCTAATCATATAGTAAGTACATGTACTTAATTAATATTACTCCGTACTTAAATGTATAATTACACTGTAATAGGGGTGTGCCCGAAGCCGAATACCTTATTTGGAAAGGCACGGATGAAAAAAGTTGTGGGAGGCACGTTTTATTATGGATGGATGCGCTTTAATTGACTACTTTTGGACTGTTGAACAAAAACACCCGCCAATGCCATTATAAAGCTTAAAAGAGCAAGGAAATTATTTTTAATATAACTCCGATTGGATTCAACTAGGATGCTTTGAAGGTGAGTAAAACATGGACTAATTTTCAGTTTTGGGTGAACTAACCCTTTAACCAAATTAGTTACCTTATATTAGTATATATGCCAGTATAAGTGCACCTACTGTAAAATAAAGTGCCACCCAAACCCTAAGCCTTACCCTTTAGTAAGTACATGTTGTTAATTAATATTAATCAATACTTAAATGTGCACAGTAACCAACATTTATTTTACTTGTTTCATACAGGATATTTCAAAATGTATACTATTTATGTACAATGTGCAATATTTCGAACAGCAGTATGGTACATATTTGACTTCATTAAAATGTATAGCTTGAATGCACAAGTCGTTTTCGATAAAAGTATTTCCAAGTGAAAATAAACCCAATTTTGCATAAACACATCTATGTGACAGCCTGATCCAATAACGAGTCAGAAGGACAAAAAATGTGTTAGAAAATGTGCACGATATGTGAAACTGGAAGGTCGAGTTCAGTGTTCCATGCAGTGTGCTCTGGTAATACTGCGCATATGGGCGGATGGTGAGTCATAGGTCATTCGAATATTTCATACAGGAAATTTCATATTGTGCACAGCATACTTACTATATACAGCAGAAATACTTGGTAGGATTTTGAACACAGCCTGAGAGTCACTTGCTGTGTGCAGTTTGAACTATGAAGGCTATGAACACATTATCCACACTGCAGAGTCACTCACACCAGAGCAAAGCTGAGGAGAGTACACCTGCATGCTGCTTCAGATAAGACTCGCATATGAAATCGCAATACTGCAGTCATGAAGCACCAGTGGCATACTATGGTTCTTATTTCATTTTCTTCTTCTTCTCTTTCTCTCTCTCTGGTGTGTATGAATTGGTAACTGAAGACAAACACTATTTCAAACTCAAAGTCTTGATTAATGGCTGTAAATTTAATTTAAAAATTCATATATAAGGACAATGTGCATCCATCCATGCACCATTAATTCTCCAAATGGCTTGTCCTACCCAGCTAACAAAAATACGTTCCAAGAAACTTTCCTTTTAAACTGTGAGAAATTAACATTGACTGGAATGTACTATTCCATTAACTCTTTCGCCGCCATTGATAAAATTTTCCAGATTTTCGTGTTTTCACTATTGTAAGGTAGAAGGCGCTATTACTCATCTTCTGAAAGCATCTTCTGAGTATTGCAGGTCTGGATCAAAACACAGGGAAAGAAGAAGCTGAAACAAGCTGACGATCGTGTATGTAAGCAGATGTATATGAAAAATCATCAAGCAATAAACAGCATATAAATCAAAACTGCCTAATGTTACTGAATGAAATGTCAATCCAGGAAGTGGTATAAGACTGTAGAAGCTTTTGATGTGTTGATGGAAGCAATCTATGCCTTCCATGTTTTAATCATCGATCTGAATCTGATCCTGATGTAGTCTTCTACAAAAGCACTTTTTTCAGCTTTTAAAAACCAATTCTGACAGGAAAATAGTTAACAGGCTTTTAAATGCTATTGTCTTTTGAGTATGAAATGTCATTTTGGCCCATAGCTGTCAACATTGAACATTGAAAATAAGGGAGATTTCCCGGAATCCATCCCCAAAATAAGGGATTTTTTTTTTACACGACAAATTTTGCAGTGGGCATAATTTGGACCTACATGGCTGCTTGTCAGGTAGTGGAAGGTGGTCTCCCATTTACTCAAATATCGGCATAATGTCCTCGGTTTTGGTTGGTTAATTCGGTGATTTTGGCCGTCGGCGTCCTCCTGATCCATCATCGCACATCACACTCATCTACTCTAACGTTACTCTCCTTGAAGTTCCCGCTACGTTTTCCCTCTTCCTCCCACCCGCCGCTGCAACTGTCTTCTTCTTCTTTGATAGTAGCCTAAGCTACTGTCTGTATACTGCCACCTGCTTTACTGGAGGTCTGGTCTAGCAACCCAAGTGCAAGCTACTTCACAGACACAGATAGTTGCGTGTTCTGAGTTAACACAATCAGAGCGTAAAAATACGGGATATTTTACGGGAAAATACTAAAACGGGAAGACAGCGGGAAAAGAGCTAAAATACGTGAGAAACCCGGAAAAAACGGGAGGGTTGACAGCTATGTTTTGGCCTATGTTGTTTCTGTACTTTGATCACCACACATTTCCAAACATGAAGCTCTTCATCATTCCCTAATGCATTGCATTCTATGCAGCAAAGCATCAAGCTATAGTATTTCCCCCAAAGCTGCATTGCACGCAGGTCAACATTTTTGCAACTAACAAAAATATGTTTTCAAGAATTTAAGTTGTTATGAAAACATGTTCTCTGAACAGTCAAAAATGACGGTTTCCTTAAATGTTTAAAAACTATTATGGGAAAGTTATAACTAGTATAACTAGTTTCTATAACTAGTAAGTCATGGAGGCTCAGGCTCAGTGTTTCAGATGTTACATTGTGTCTTTACTGGATGTGAGCGACATGATGTGACGCAACAAAAGACAATTATCAATAAATAAATGTGAGACGACAAATCCCCAAGAGTAAAATAATGTCCATGTTATTTCTGATGTACTCCACGCGCTATTTTTGACATGAAGTGGTTTTACAAAGGTCACTTTGTCGCCTCCAGTGTAAACAGCTTCAAGCTATTTCAGCACAAAGCGACAATGGTTATTGTTATCTAAATGTTCAGAATCCTATGAGTTCTAAGAAATGCTTTTGCCTTCAAACAATAAGAGGTTATATAATAACAGCAGCTTTAATGTAGTCTGGTTAATAATAATTGAATTATCCACATCATCCAGCGTGTTTTCCTGCCTATGGCCCGAGGCACTGGGAAAGGCCCCGGGATCCTGTGACCCGAGATGCCCAGCAAACAGAACCTTCTCAGAACTTTGGCTAATGTTCTGGCAAGATGTTCTCAAAGCTATGAGCAAACATTCTTCAAGTAACGTTTATAGAATGTGTGTTCAAAGTTATCTGTTCTTTTATAACATGCTTAAAGTTTGTACATCATTTACAATGATGTACAAACATCATTGTACGTTTTTCTGAAACATTTTTGTGTGACATTTGTCTAAATGTTTTAAAATATTGACACTTACTATACAGAAGATGACTAACTGTAGAGTTGAATGGCTAAATATCTAAACATGTTTAGGCACAAATCTCACAGCATGTTAAAAATATATTATACAAGTCGTAACATAATATTGCACAAGATATTGTGAGAAAATTAGGCTTTCTTAATGGAAGCTCGGTGCGTGAAAAGGAAAAAAAAAGTTGTTAAGAGTTTTACTGCCTCTAGTGTTCATTTCAACTGGAAACTGCAGCAATTCGTACGTATATGTAATTTTATTTATTTATTTTTTGAGTTTTGCAGAAATGTAGACAGCAACGTGAACAGTGAGTGAATGAGAGTTACAGACGCTTTAGCTTCAAACAACAGTCAATGTGATGATGAAGAGCAATGTGCCAAGTTTAATTTGCACATGTATTTTTAAAGGGTGTACTGTTAAACTAAAGGGTTGCACAGAGTTGCTTTCATATTCACTCAGCCCTACAAATGTCTTCAAAAAAGTGTATAGTTTACAGAACATGTCCTTTTTTGAAGATGCATTTGATGTTAAATTTGTAGGGAATTTAAAATAAATAAATAAGAAATAATTCAATTGTGGGTTGCATTTATTGAGCGGCCCTAGAAATGCTCTTGCAAGCACTCAGAAAACCCTAACAACAACATAGAAGTGTGCAGAAAACCAATCAGAGCACCGTGCAGTTTAGTCCATGAAAAGAACAGCCAGCATTACAAAATCAAATTCGTTTTATGTTTCGGCATATTGCTATACTTTGCTAATGTGATCGAAATGACAGTGCAATCTTTCCCAAATCATCACAGCGCACTCAATTATTACACTAATATTGCTCAAATGAGGGAAAATGTGGAAAATAAAGCAGTCGATAGTGCTTGTCGGGGGTAGTAGGCAGTAGAGCGGTGGGGACAGTGTGGGTGGTGACCTTGTGCAAAGATGATCTGTGCATATGATTGTGTTTGTAGAAAGAGTTGGGAATTAAGTGAGAGTGAGGGCAATTCTGCTCTTTTTTTTACCAGCAGGGGGTAGTATGGTTCTCTTGAAACACATATGGTATTCCTATAACACACTTTCCCAGCTGTGCCCATGGAAAACATTATGGATTTTGCCAAGCACAAATGAACCTTACAGCACCAATTCACAGCTGTGATGGGCCGTGGCATGGAGTCTCAATCCTCTCCGTCTGCTCAGTGACCACTCCAACTGAACTCTTTCTCACCCAATCAAATGCTAATAAGAGACCACGGTTCAGAAAGCACAGACGTCGTTGTTGCGTATCATCTAGCAGAATGAGACACGTGTCATAGAGTATGTTTCTGCAATCAAAATTGTACAGCTTTGGATTGTTGTTAAGGGTAGAGTGTGTCATTTTTTCAATGCCAATATTTGTCCTATCCCAGTTTCTATAAGTAGTTTTGTAATCAGAATAGTAAGTTAGCCATTTGCATGTTGATTCTCTTGAAAACTTTTAACAATGCACTGTTTGTATATGATCAAACTTAACAACATACAGGCTCAACCAGTGGTGTGAGTTTGGGGCGGTAATGTCTGATAATCGGCTCCTGCTGGTAGATGTTGCATTACACCATTCTGGGGGCAAATAATTTTTCTGTTGACAGTCATTTAAAAGTACTCATGAATTCTAGACATGCCAAGGGCCACGGGTTTGATTCCAGGGAATGCATGAACAATATGTAATGCAGTGGAAGTCACTTTGAATAAAAATCCCTGTCAAATGTATAAAAATGTCCACATGAGATTGCATACCAGCTGGGTAACTGTCATTGAGATGAATAGGAATCCTAGTCCTCCTTGTTGAAAACTATTTATTTTTGCAGTTACGTTTGGTGGCACTAGTTGAGTGGAAATTGCACATCATTTTCAGTGTTGGGGTAACACATTATGAGTAACGCGAGTTACGTAATCAGATTACTTTTTAACTAGTAAAGTAATGCATTATATTTAAATTTACAAGAAAATAGTTACAAGTTAGTTTTTCAAATAAATATTGCCAGTTACTTGTTTTTTTCCCCCTGTATTGACTGATGGATATACTGTCCCTGTGTTGAGAGAAATCAGGAGTAAGTGCAGAGGCACTTTCTTCTGCCTAAAGCTTGTTGATTTCACTTTTGGTGTAAAAAGGCCTTTACTGGTGGCAAAAATATAAATGTATGTTTTTTGTAAAAAAAAAAAAAAAAAATAGCAAGCCCAGGTCAGGTGACACAAAGTAACATAAAAGTAATCTAATGCATTACTTCCCATAAAAAGTAACGAAGTTACATAATTAGTTACTTTTTATGGAGTAATGCAATATTGTAATGGATTACTTTTATAAGTAACTTTTCCCAACACCAATCTCCAGAAAGTTCTTAAAGACCAAAGACACACTTTATTTTAGGGACCAATTCTCACTAGTTGCCTATTAGTATTCATATTACTTGCATATTTGCTGTTTATTAGTACCTATAAGCACATATTAATGCCTTATACTGCATGACGATGTTTAGATCCCTTAATTCACCTAATACCCAAACTTAACAACTAACTTATTAACTATTAATAAGCAGCAAAGAAAGAGATTGAGGCAAAAATCATACTCGTTACTTAATAGTGAGAACTGGTCGCTAAACTAAAGCGTGACCTTATAATATAATACAATATACTATAATACAATATAATATAATCCTTAATTATCGACCTCAGTTCATCTTGTTTTGCCTATCCCATTTGTCATAACATAAAATTGAAAATGGAGCACTGAAAACACTCTTCGTTACAAACCAGCGCCTACAAATACATCTGAAACACATGGACCCCAGATGAGAAAGTCTGAACATTTCTGACGCAGATGGAAAATTTCAGGCCATGCCAATCACATTTCATCTAACCCACTAGAGGAAACGGGCTTCAATCACCTGTCTCTCAGCGTGCACACAAGCTCTTTTTTTGGAAAGAGTCATATAACTTTTTGCACATTATGGCACAGTGCAACAATTGCACACACATTTGACAGTGTCTGAATATCTCTATCATGGAAGGATTGCACCTATATACATGAAACCCACTTGCATTAATGGCTAGACACCATTTTGCTCTAAGCCTCTGAGAGATATAATACGGCCATAAGCAGAATGTATAAGCTCCTCAGTGTTACCAACACAAGTTTCGTACTTAACCGATGTTAATGTAATTTATGGAGGGATGTGTAGAGCTGCTCTTGATTCACTGACAGAAGAGGGATTCTGTAAGTGTGGCAAACGTGTGCATGTGACAGACACACATGAAGATAGCACACTTGACTCGGTCATGTGAAAGTCTGTTTCAAAGCTTTCAGTGACCCATTTTACGCTCTCATCATCTTACATATATTTCATGTAGGAGCTAGTTCAGTGAGCTACTTCAGATTCAGGTTCCAGTTATAGGAAAAGGCATCATTTTAGCACTATTATATTATTTGTTACATGTGATAACATTTTTATTTTGTCTTTTATTAAAGATCACCAGTCCCAAGAGCACCATGTTATGATATAAAGACACATTAGCATATATTGTACTGTATTATTCACTAACCACCCGAAGTCCAACTTGACCAGACGCTATTGCCACTGGCATGGTGCTGTGTCATGCATGTTAAAATTAACTCATTGTCATTCTTTTCAGCACAAAGACGCTTATACATATTGTGCCGTATTCATAAAGTCGTAGCTATTTGTGTTGCATACAGGGCCGCTCCTGGCAAAACACTATCGTGCCACCCACACTTCACACTCACAATATATATATATATATATATATATATATATATATATATATATATATATATATATATATATATATATTAATTGTGAGTGTGAAGTGTTCAATTCAAGTTTAATTGTATAGTGCTTTCTACGATACAAATTGTTGCAAAGCAGCTTTACAGGAAATTACGTTTTTACAATATATTTGTATATTGTAGAAACTTAATATATTTAACTCATGGAAATATTTGGTAATTCTGTATGTTGTCTGAGGGTTGGCATACTCTGAGGTCCGGCAATGATATCTCAGATCATTATCTACTCTTGTGTAAACTCCATATAGCTGAAACTGTAAATTCTACTCCTTGTTACAAGTATGATAGAACCATCACTTCTACCACAAAAGACTACTTTGTAAGTAATCTTCCAGATTTACCTCAATTCCTCAGCATATCCAATAGCTCAGAACAACTTGATGATGTAACAGAAACTATGGACTCTCTCTTTTCTAGCACTTTAGATACAGTTGCTCCTTTACGCTTAAGGAAGATCAGAGAAAACAGTCTGACCCCGTGGTATAATGAGCACACTCGCACCCTAAAGAGAGCAGCCTGGAAAATGGAGCGCAGCTGGAGGAAAACAAAACTAGAGGTATTTCGTATAGCTTGGCGGGAAAGTACCCTATCCTACAGAAAAGCATTAAAAACGGCTAGATCTGATTACTTTTTGTCTCTTCTAGAAGAAAATAAACATAACCCCCGGTATTTATTCAATATAGTGGCAAAATTAACGAAAAATAAAGCATCAACAGGTGTTGGCATTCCCCAAGAGCACAGCAGTAATGACTTTATGAACTACTTTACTTCCAAGATCGATACTATCAGAGATAAAATTGTAATCATGCAGCCGTCAGCCAGAGTATCGCATCAGATAGTGCACTATAGATCCCCTGAGGAACAATTCCACTCATTCTTTACTATAGGAGAGGAATAATTATATAAACTTGTTAAATCATCTAAACCAACAACATGTATGTTAGACCCTATTCCATCTAAACTACTAAAATAGCTTCTTCCAGAAGTCATACAGTAGATCCTCTTTTGGCTATTATTAATTTGTCATTGTCATTAGGATATGTCCCCAAAACCTTCAAATTTGCTGTAATTCAGCCTCTCATTAAAAAACCACAACTTCACCCTAAATAATTAATTACAGACCGATCTCAAATCTCCCTTTTCTGTCAAAGATACTAGAAAAGGTATTAGATTTACAAATGACCTGCTTGTATCATCTGATCATGCTTGTATCTCTTTATTAGTGCTACTGGATCTTAGCGCTGTGTTCGACACTCTCGTTGGCATTAGTGGAAGTGTCTTAGCATGGTTCAAATCGTACTTATCTGACTGCCATCAATTCGTAGCATGAAGAGGTATCATATCCATCACAAGTGCAGTACGGAGTATCTCAAGGCTCAGTACTAGGGCCATTACTGTTCACGCTTTACATGTTACCCTTGGGAGACATGGTGTTAGCTTTCACTGTTATGCTGATGATACTCAGCTCTATATTTCTTCGCGGCCTGGTGAAACACACCGAATTGAGAAACTAACGGAATGCATAGTCGATATAAAAAACTGGATGACGAGGAATTTCTTACTGCTAAATTCTGAAAAAAACAGAAGTGTTAATTATCGGACCTAAAAACCCCACATGTAATAACCTAGAACACTATCTAACACTTGACGGCTGCTCTGTCGATTCTTCGTCATCAGTTAGGAACCTAGGTGTGCTGTTTGATAGCAATCTTTCATTTGAAAGCCATGTTTCTAGCATCTGTAAAACTTTTTCCATCTCAAAAACATATCTAAATTGCGACCTTTGCTCTCAACGTCAAATGCAGAAATGCTAATTAATGCGTTTATGACCTCAAGGTTAGACTATTGTAATGCTTTTTTGGGTGGTTGCTCTGCATGCTTGATCAACAAACTACAGCTGGTTCAAAATGCAGCAGCAAGAGTTCTTACTAGAACCAGGAAGTATGACCATATTAGCCCGGTTCTGTCAACACTGCACTGGCTCCCTATCAAACATCGTATCGATTTTTAAATCTTGTTAACTACTTATAAAGCCCTGAATGGCTTAACTCCTCAGTACCTGAGCGAGCTCTTATCACATTACAGTCCTCCACATCCGCTGCGTTCTCAAAACTCTGGCCGTTTGATAATACCTAGAATATCAAAATCGACTGCGGGCGGCAGATCCTTTTCCTATTTAGCGCCCAAATTCTGGAACAATCTACCTAACGCTGTTTGGGAGGCAGACACACTCTGTCAGTTTAAATCTAGATTAAAGACCCATTTCTTTAACCTGTCTTACACATAACACACTAATACGCTTCTATTATTCAAATCCATTATAGGATTGTTAAGCTGCATTAATTAGATCAACCGGAAGCGGGAACACTCCCCATAACACACGATGTACTCGTTACATCGTAAGAAGAATGGCATCTACGCTAATATTTGTCTGTTTCTTTCTTATTCTGTTTCTCAGTCCGTGTCCGGATCAGATGGTGGATCGGCGCCGGGAGATGATGTCTCCCTGATCGTCAGCAGAGGCCGGGACACCTGGATGAGTCCCGGGGACATATCCCCAGTGAAGACCTCGACTTAAATGCAATAAAACTAAAACTAAAAAGAAAAGAAAATAACTAAAAATATAATAAAATACCTAACTACATAATACTATTATTGTTAGAAATTGCAACAATACAAAATATAAATAAATACATATATACATTTAAAATTTTAATTAAAACAATAAGTAAACCATATAAAAACAATTATCTCCTGGCCAGAGGAGAACTGGCCCCCAACTGAGCCTGGTTTCTCCCAAGGTTTTTTTTCTCCATTCTGTCACAGAGGGAGTTTTGGTTCCTTGCCGCTGTCGCCTCTGGCTTGCTCAGTTGGGGACACTTAATTCCTAGTGATTATCGTCAATTTGATTTAGCAGATACTTTTTAAACTAAACTGATCTAGACAATGACATCTCTGAACTCAATAATGAAATGTCTTAACTGACAATTGAGTGTTTAATCTTATTTTTATACATTACTGACATTCTATCCTCCAATTTGATACTGTTAAGTGCTTTGACACAATCTGTATTGTTAAAAGCGCTATATAAATAAAGGTGACCTGACTTGACTTGAGATCCTCTGAGGAGTTGGCATCATCTCTTCTCAGGTGTTTGGTCATTTAAGATCATTTAAGGGTTGGATCCAGACTGAAGCTTCTGTAATTCCTAGAAACAGAGAAACAAATAGAGACATAATTAGCATAAATGCTGTTCCATCCAAGCAAAAATGATTTGTTCAACCCAAGCTAAATAAAATGATGTGAATAAAATTATTCACATGATTGTACTGCAGTTATATCTGATCAAATGTACATTTATTATTATTCTTTAGCTTGGGTTGAACAAATCATTTTTGCTTAGATGGAACAGCAGCTACGCTAATTATGTCTCTATTTGTTTCTCTGTTTCTGCCACGGGATTAACATCCCGTGGTAACTAGAAATGACAGAAGCTTCAGTCTGGATCCAACCCTTAAATGATCTGAGATGACCGAACACCTGAGAAAAGATAATGCCAACCCCTCAGAGGACTTCGGAGGATGCCAATGCTCAGACAACATACAGAATTACCAAATTTTGCCATAAGTAAAACATATTAAGGTTCTGCAATATATAATTACACGTCTGTACCATGGCATCCAGCCCCAGTGGAGCTAGATGAGTTAAAGAGTACCAGAGGGGACATTGCGCTGTCTCCTGAGTAGTGAAGTGGTCCACCTGTGCATCCACCATGGCATCCAGCCGCAGTGGAGCTAGATGAGTTAGAGAGAACCAGAGGGGACATTGCGCTGTCTCCTGAGTAGTGAAGAGGTCCACCTGTGCCTGGCCAAACACTCTCCAGATCTGCTTCACCAACTCGGTGTCAAGCATCCATTTTTTGCCCTGGGACCACACAAGGATCTGGTGTGCCAGCCTGTACCAGCCTGATTGAGTGAGAATCAACCAATAATCGATGTAATAGAGTATGCGGATGCCTTGTAGCCTCAACAGAGCTTTTGTAAAAGTGCGGGGTGAGAGTGCTAGGCCGAATGGAAGAAACAGACATCAGTAAGCTTCGCCCCCGAAAGTAAACCTCAGGAACTCCCTGTGAGTGGGAACGATGGAGATATGGAAGTATGCGTCTTTTAGATCAATCGTGACAAACCAGTCCTCGGACCTGATCTGAGACGAGACCTGTTTGAGCATCTTGAACTTCAGTCTGCTGACTGAGCGGTTCAAGTGATGCAGATCTAAAATGGGACGCAACCCTCCATCCTTCTAGGGAACTATGAAGTACCGACTGTTGAATCCGGACTCTCTTTCGTGAGGAGGGACCACCTCGATGGCCTCCTTCCTCAAGATAGTATCTACTTCTCGTTCCATTACCAGAGCCTGCTCGGGGCCTACCAGAGTGGGATTTATCCCCATTAAATCGAGGTGGAGGAGAATCAAACTGGATTCTGTAGCCTCTCTCTACAGTATGCAGGATCCATGCTATCATGATAACCTCGTTCATAATAAGCTTGTGCAAGCAATGCTTGTACAAACACTGCAACTTACAAAGCTCATTGACACCCTTCACCTCCACCTCCTAGGAGGAAGACAGACAGAGCGTTTAGTCCTCTCTCTGGGAGAAAGAACCCATGGGGTTTCCAATCCCAGAGAGCGGGCGCTGGATCTGATGGGATGGAAGAAGATAGATCTTCATTCCCTCCACCTGATCCATCTGTGATTCCCACAAGTGCAGCCGCCACTCCGCCTCGGCGAAAGCAGGGCCAGCACCGTGAGGAACGCTGGTGAAAGCTCCCTCCTCAAAGAGAGCCCTCTGAGAGCAAGCATATGCAGTGACAAACGCTCACAAAGCGGGAAGTCAGCTCCTTCGAGAGCTGTAGACTGTGCGTATCCCCAGCAGTGAAGAACACAGCCTGTAATGCGATCTGCTTTCGCCCTTCAAATGCTTAGTTTTCTCTGCACTTTAGACATTGTGGAGCTTATTTCAAGTGATTGTGTAGGGACAAACAACACTAAATAAGACTCACAACACAGATCGACACACACACACAGAGTAACGGTTGCTGAATGACCAAAAGCTGACGTGCTTTTATGCTTCCTGGCCATTACGTCACCTCCCCGTGACGTTTCGCCCATCCATTGGTCAGATTATACTGTATTCAGAGCCGGTCACGCTGAAGGCGTTCCCCTAGCATTTTCGGACGCAGCTCGAGTTCTTTAAGAAGAACTGTTGCTTTAATTATCTTAAACAAAACAGAATATCATTAAGAAAACCTTTGTCTCAAAATATATGCATTAATTTTAGCGATTCTCATTTGCTACTTAAATCTACAACATTTAAAAAAACATAAAATATTAGATTAATTAAGAAACAGAATCAACTTTGCGCATGATCGCGTCAAAGATCAGACAATTTTGCACGTTCATCTTGAAAAGCGGATGTTTTGGAAATGTCTAAGCCATGTTTTTCTAGTGGTCTAGAGGAAAATAATATCAAAGGCGCCTTTTACCCCGTTGTATCCTATATGTCGGGCTTTAAAACTCATTTGTCACCACTAGAAGAAAAGGTCGACATCATTTGACTCTTCAACTTTCTTTCAAGGGGCAATTTTTTTAATTATTAGTATACTGTATATGAACACTTTATTTTTCAAGTTACATTTTAACATATTATTGCCTCAATTAACATTAAAGGGTTCTTAAAGCATTTTCAGATCTTTATTTTGTTTCTGAAGGCTGCATGGCTCATGAAGTTTCATCAAAAAAGTATTGTCTTTTTGACTGCCACAAACAAGCAAGTTCAGTTCCTGCCTACTTACTATTGTGTATACAACACAATTGCACATAAGGCATTTGTCATAAAAAACCTTTCTTCATGACATATTTATTGAAACATACTGTGACGAGTCGGCTGCCTCCCCCCTTGTCCAGGAAGGGCGCGTCGAGTAGGAGGACTGCCGCACCCGTTAGACGGCTGACGGGCCAGGATGCCGGGCCGTCGAGTCCCCCAGAAGCTCCGGGGGCCTAGGAGTAGGATGTCGCCGCTGGAAGAAGCCGCCGCCACTCGCTTCCGGACCCGAGAGGGGAGCGCGTGCGGCCACCGGACTCCGCCCCTTCCCTGGACCCTTCCCTCCTGAACACTGCCCTCCTTCACAAGCCCTGCAGCAATACGAGGACACCAGATCCCCATGTTTATTTTGGGACACTCCCCCCCACCCCCCTGGACACTATTTTTTTTATTTATTGTTTAATTAAAACCTCTCCGAGGCCTGACACCACGCCCACGCTGTCTGTCGTTTGCTCCTCGCGCCACAATACATATATAATTAACAGTAAAGAAGCTCCCTCTAGTATTTTATAGCTAACTAATGAATTGTCTACACTGGATAACTTTCCAGAAGTAAATGAAACAGTAAGTGACATATTGTTCTCAAGCTGTTTTATTTGATGTCTTTATTTCAGTTAAAACGCTGATTGAATGATTACATGAGATGTGATACATTTCAGTAAGTTGTACTGTATCTGTAACAAAGCACAAAGCTCTTTTGATGTTTGATTATTGGATGGCATAATGCATTAAACAGAATGTTTGGAAAACCGTGGACCTAGCAACCCTGGCTTGAACTACAGGTGGTGCATAGGGTCAAATAAAGTGTTAACGGCACTGTATTAATGCATTATTATTGCTTTAATATGGACAACCTTAAATTTGACATAAGAAACTTTTTCTTCATGTGAGATGCCGTCAGAGATGTTTTTGCACCCTTTTTAATAACCCGATCATCTGCTATTTTTAAACAATAGGCCAACATTTTATTTTACTGGCCAATACCAATTTTTGGCTGATACATCAGTGGATCTCCAGTTTTTATTGTAGAGTAACCTCTTATATGTGTACATTTCAAGGACATTTTTTCCCCATGCCATGAGTCCTTTAAAGGTGAAGTTTTCTGAAATACAAAAATGGTGCTATTTGGCCCACAGGGACATTAATCATCAGATCTACTGTATACATTCTGCGACCGACTATAGAGTCACTAGAATGACATAAAGACTTACCACAGTAATCTACAACAGGTTTAATACTCGACCCCAGGCAAAAGTTACAGCCTTGTTAGACATAATGTCCTTGTTAACCAATAGTCACATTTCATTCATTGTGGCTGACCCTATTAAAAATGTTTCTGCGTCGTGTGCTAAGATGCTCCGAGCATGTGGCTTGTTATTTTCTAGAAGTGGGACACACGACAGTAACCTGCTTGACAACCAGTGTGCTGCATCCAGACGAGTTTGATTCTATCAGATTGTGTCTCGATGAGTAACACTTGAAAAACAAGCCCTCCTCCGAACCATTATATTCGCAATCTTGAATTATTCATTGCGGAGTCCGTTGTGCTGTTTCGGCGGTTTGTGAAACGATTGTTATTTTGGGAGGGATCGCTGGGTTTTGCACCACAGAAGTAGTGACGTGAATGTGCTCTCCCTGAGCGATCCTGCTAAAACATTAAAATATGTAAAGCATCACTCAAATGCTGTATGGGCTACTCTCCATTTCAAACCTAAATGACTTGGGAGTTTGTTTCGTAACACTAGCCTTGAGGAGAGATTATTAGAACGCAGATTACTTTTTAAATGAAATACAGCCGTGTGTCTTCTAAAGAGTTTCGTTGTCTCGTTCATTCTATTACAGTGAAATAATTATCTGGGGTTTTGAAGGGCTTATGAAGGCATCATGCTACTATATTCATGTCAGCATATTTGGCTATTTGCAAAACAAGACTAGACTGATTTAGTCATGTTATGATCATTAGGGCCAATATCAGTTTTATCACAATTACTATTTTTTCATTGAGTTGTTTCTACTATGGACAGGAGCCATCCTCAAAACAAAAAGATGTTGGTGGATAAAAGATGTCCTATCACTTTTCTAACTGATCAGATTGGTGGATGATTAAGCAGTGGAAAAATCCCACAGACCATACAACGACCAGCACGAGTTTGCAACATAATTTTTACATTAGTGTTAATCAACTTTGTATGTTTTTTACATACATTTAGTTGCACAATTTACTTTTGAGGTAATAGGTTTTTAGCTAATGTGTAGTCACATCACTTTAATGGTTATTGATGAAGCGGTCTTTAGGGGGTCATCAGATGCAAAATTCACTTTTACATGGTGTTTGCATATTAATGTGTCTTAGTAGTGTGTGGACACAACCACCCTACAATGATAAAAATCCATAAATATCCATACAAATGCATACATTATAAAATTATTTTTTAATCCCCCCAGAACCTAAGCAGTCTCAATTATCAAGCCGTTTTGATTTCCTGAGCAGTATGATGTCATACTGTTTAGACCCCGCCCACAGCCACTGACGAACAGTCCCATATTAGCATATTGCAGCCCTCAGCCAGTTATAGGCTGTTTTGCCATTTTCTCTGCGCTCATGCAGCTGTAGCGCCAACAGTTTCTTATAAACAATGCACGTAATTTGTAGTTGGATGTAAAAGTGAACATAAAGGCCGGGACACACCAAGCAGACCTCAAAGAACTAGCGGCGACAAAAGCCGACGGTGTTATCGCCTCGCGTTGGAAGCATCTGGACCAAAAACCTGCACTTGAACACACCGGCAGACTACAGCCAACTGCAAACAAACAGGTCATCTATCAAAAGTAAATATCCTTCAAAAGGAGGCACCAAAACAAGGATATATGAGACATATGCAGATACACAAAACGTAAACGTAAATGAAAGGCCATTCCTGAAGTCCGTTAGCAAAAGGAACATGATAACTTCACGGAAGTGATTTCCATTTGTGATCATATGATCTTTCGTTAGGAGATCTTGCGATGCATTTTAAAGTCAAGTTGGGGTTGATTGCGACTTCACATACAAATGTAAGTAGAATAGGCTAATTAAATTTGTCTGTATTTTAATGCAATACAAAATATTTTTTGTGAGTGATAGAAATATGATTTAAGATTGTGTAAGCAAGTTTAGTTCGAAAAAGGTTAATAGTAAATAAGCCAGAATTAGACAATCTTTAAATAAAACAATAATAAAAAGAAGAAATATTTATTTGCAACAACTGATGGAGCGCTGATTGCTGTACGCACACACACAGCGTTGTCAAGGTAACATGGATTGTAAGTGGATTAGTTTTGTTTTTGATGGTACTGAGCCACCAAATACACCTAAATCTGTTTATGTATGCACAAATCATTATACTGCAGTCTGCTTTATGCATGAGGGACAATTCAAGGCAGGTTTGGCTAAAAAGTTCAAACTCAAGGATGGATCAGTACCCACTGTTCGTGATCCCGCTGCACCTCCAGAAGAATTAAATCTCACACTTATATTTTTTTTATGATTGATGGCAAATAGTCTTTCCTCTTACACAGAAGAGTGGGATGGGGTCATCGGAGCTCATTAGCATTTAAAGGGACATGCACTGAAACGGCTTGCTGTGAACAAAGCTGTTTTTGACAAGGTAAAAAGGGTGTTGTTTTATACTACAATTGGAGAATATTTAACCAAAGTATGTTATAGACGTTTCATGAAGACCCTTGTGAATCACACCAACCTGTGGAAAATGGGCATCCGATTTCCCCTTTAAAATTAATTAATTATAGCAATGTTTAAATTTCATCAAGCAGTTGTTACTTTAATTTATACCACCAAAACTAACACATGTAGGAATACTACTTTAATGCATTTAGGTTGATTCGGTGATATGAATTAATAGTTTTGACTTGAATAAAGCCAGTTAATTTAGATGTTACCATTTTAGGTTACTTTTTTCAGTGCATGTCTAAATTATTAAACATTGTTATTGTCACTGTATTTGATACTGATCTTCTGCTGTTCTTCTGGTTGAAGGGTTCTGTAAATATTTAGGTGAAACATTTACTTACACTTCAGCTAAGTTTAATTGTTCAAATGCTAAAATATTTATTAGTGGTTAAATTGTAACTTGATGACCATTTATTAAGTTTATTAATTGCCCTGAACTTGAGTTATACTAGCAAGAAACCACCCTGTCAACCTCCTTAATATAAAACTAGCAACCATATTAGGTTATAAGTGCACACGATGCCAATTACCAACTGATCTGTGTCGATAAAGAAAAACAAAACCCACCCAACTGTATAAATAAAAATCTCACTCTATATAATCTCTCTATTTTAATCCGAAATAGTACTAAAGCATTATTTATTTGACAGTTTAAGAGCCTCAGTCTCCGTGATGCGCTGCTCTACAGGTGGAATATTGTTTGTGTTGCACAATAAAAGGCTGATGACTGTTTTCACAATGACCTTTAGCGCTGCGAAATCCGCTGGGGCTGCATCAAAAATCTTTACTTTGTACGAGTAAACACAAGCTGATAGCTGTTAGTACCACATGAGAAGAAAATCCTACTGAGGAAATTTGCCCTTTAGAAAGATACCTCTCTCTGAGGAAAATGTTTAAACTGAGATTACAAAAAAATGAGAAATATCAAAGGTGTAGATCTCAAGATATTCACCAGTAATACTGCACATTTAGAAAGGTCATGATATGCTATAAACCTCTGGATTGGGAGGGGTTGGTATGGTAATGGACTTTCTTGCTATTTTTATGTCAAACTATCAAGATCTGTGAAGGTATGTAAAGTATCGGTGTGGAGCAGAGCGTCTTGGACAGTGCGGTGCAGCTTGCATGAACTTCTAACTTCTCAATTGCATGTCATCTGAAATCAGTGTTGATTGGAAAAACAAATATAGATTTCAGCCACACTTTATTTAAACGTGTAATTGCACAAGTATTGAGAAATATTTATTAACAATACAGTATGTACATAGAATACTTTAGGGTAAGTGTTAGAGATTGGTTTAGTGTTAGTTGCTTACATATAGTAAATACATGTAACGTGTAACAAGGGCACAACGTATTGATATTGATATGCAATGCAATATCTGGCATGAAATACAAAGGTAGCACTTTACAGTAAGCATACAATAATAAAGAACTTATAAATAAGTTGCAAACTTACTTTGTAGGTAATCAATATTTGGTAACACTTTATTTTAGCGTCTCTTAATTAGTTGCTTATTAGCAAGCATATTACTAGAATATTATCCATTTATTAGTAGTTAATTAAGCACATATTAATGCTCTATTAATCATGACCTTATTCTACATCTCTAATCCTACCCAATACCTAAACTTAACAACTACCTTACTAACCATTAATAAGCAGCAAATTAGGGGACCAAGTCGTAGTTAATAGTGAATAAGTGTTACCTATTCTAAAGTGTTACCCAATACTTTATAAATTGCACTCTCTATGTTGTTAATACGTTTATATGCTATGGAGAAATAGTGAGCTTATTGCCACTGTAATTTTCTAATTATTATGGTAAAGAGTTAATGTAAGTATTGAGAGTTAATGTATTTTATTGTATTCTAAAGCTAACTTATGTATTTAAACATGATCTCATGAATATTTTTAAGTATTTATTTAATATACAATAATGCTTTGTTACTGTATACATATTGTAAAGTGTTACCGAAGCGAATACATTATTTTTAAAATTATTATTCCTGGAATTCAATGGAGATTTAAATAATTTTCAGTGAAATGTGCTTATATAGAGGTAAAACAAATGAAATTAATGTAATCCTTCAAGGGCTGAAAGTAATTCAGCTAAATATCTGCTGTTTTTCATTAAATAGGTTCTAATTACATACTGTAAATTAAAAACTATAGAGAGTTGCATATATGTATGTATGTATGTATTTATGAACATATTTACTTATTTATTTAGTACAACCTTTCTCCACACTTCCATTTCAATAATTACCAGTTAACTTTTTCAAAGTTACTCTAGTCTCTGCTGTGAATTGAATATAAATCCTTTCCAGGTGCCTTGTGTTACTATTATTAGTGTGTCAGCAGCAATGCTTTACTGTCTTTCTGTAAAATTTTAATTTCATGTCTAAAATGATCCAAACACTCAAGGCTTCCACAGACATACATTACGCAAGTAATATTCAGAGTCAAAGATATATCTGCAGCAATTATCACCAAGAAGTCTGAGGTGCAAAATTATTCTGTAAAAATATCTTGGTTTGCATAAGTTAATGCAACGCCTACAAGCTGAAACTACAACAAGTTAGTTTGCCCACTCTGGCTCTCCACAGCTTGACAAGGCTACAATGACCTGAAAAAAAAGTGAAAGATCCGTTCTCATCTTGGCTTTCACTTTATAATATGCATTTAATTATTTGTTTTACCTTTCCATAGGGCCATTCTGTCTGTGTTTATTTGTAAACCAGGACCACAGTTATGCACCATAAGTATTTGCATAATTGGTTACTTGTCACAGAGTGATAATTTCATATAAATTTTGACCACCAGATGTGTGAACTGCTCATTATTAAGGGAAAGGGCCCATACTCGGACCCATACTCAGAATTTGTGCTCTGCATTTAACCCATCCAAGTGTACACACAGTAGTGAACTGTGTTCATACACCCGGAGCAGTGGGCAGCCAAGCAGTGGGCAGCCCGGGGAGCAGACTCGAACCCACGACCTTCAGGTTACAAGTCCAACTCTCTATCCATTAGGCCACGACTGCCCCAGAAGGAAGAGAAGGGAACTGCTAATGTGATGGGGGGGAAAAGGCATATCAGAAAATCTCTCAGACAAGGTAACCATAGCTACTGCAGAGCTGAGAAGAATAAAACTCCTCTGAGAGTGAAAAACAATGGAATTAAAAGCCATTTTTCTGAAGTGTGTGTAAAGATTGCAAACGACTGGCAGAGTGACTTTCCATTTGAGATTGAATGTTGAAAGCTATAGGATGTCTCAATGGCCTTGTTCTTTTTACATGTGCATCTCTGGAAGGAACATGACAGTTGTGACATTCACTGCAAGTTTGTCATACCAGATGGTAAATGATGGGTGCAGCCCTAAATTTCTGCCTTGAGGGAAAAGTGCATAAGAGTGTTTATGAGATACGGAGTCCAACACTGTGATGCTGCTCATTCACAGTGTCTCACATTATGCTAATTGTGTGGAGGAATGGCTCCCTGGAGCATCTGACAATACTCTGTAGTGCAACCACAACAGCAACTGTAGCATAACTAACTTTTATGGTAGTTCTAAAGAGTGTCATATTTATCAGTGGCATACACTTTTCTTTCAGCCTGTCCTCATTTTTAGACTAGCTTTACTCTGTATTATATCTGTAGAATTTGTTGGTGGATTTATTTAGTTATATATTTTTTGGGCACTCACAGATGTGATCAATATGCAATATGATTGACAATAAAAGAAGTAAAAATAAATAACTACATTGATGGAATTACTGTAATTTAAGACAAATGTATTGGCCAATAATCTGTAAAAGTTGATAAAAGCAATTATCAACTTTTGATAATCTGCATTGCCCATTGCCCTAATCGGCCATCATTAACACAAATTCAAGCCAGGGTTGCCAGGTCCACAATTTTCCCTTCACCAAACATTATTTGTAGCGCACATCCAATAATCGGAAAGAGTTTTGTGCTTTGTTACTTTTGATAAGAAACAAAGTCTAATTTATTGCAAAATCCAAACAATAAATGGGATTTTGATGCTCTTAAATGTGGCGTGACAGATTGCTGTAGCACAGTCCTCCTTAATACAAGTTACACCAAACGTACATGAACCTTTGGTTTTCAAGGCTAAAAAATTAAAAATAAAATCTCGCCCCTTTTAGACTCGCACTATTTATTTACAAACTGCTTGTTTTCTTTAAAAAAATAAAAAATAAATAAATAAAACTAGCTTCTCTAATCTTTTTGTATTTTATCTATTTGTTCTCTTTGTATTCATTATACAATTAACAAAAGCAAAAAGGGCCTCTAACACTAGCTTGCTCTTTTCTTTTTCTATTATATCTGTTTCTTATGGAAGCCCGTTCCCGCCACCTTAAGAAAAAATATAATTCTGTAAGTCATAATAATGAGATACTTTCTCATAATTATGAATTAGTATCTCGTTATATTGAGAAACGTTCTCGTAATAATGACTTAGTTTCTCGTAATAATGAGAAAATGTCTTGTAATAATGAGAAACACTCTCATAATAATGATTGAAACTAAGTCATTATTACGAGAAACTAAGTCATTATTATGAGAAACTAAGTCATTACGAGAAACTAAGTCATTATTACGAGAAACTAAGTCATTCTTATGAGACACTAAGCCATTATTATGAGAAACTATGTCATTATTACGAGAAACTAAGTCATTATTATGAGAAACTAAGTCATTATTACGAGAAACGAAGTCATTACGAGAAACTAAGTTATTACGAGAAACTAAGTCATTATTACGAGAAACTAAGTCATTACGAGAAACTAAGTCATTATTATGAGAAACTAAGTAATTACGAGAAACTAAGTCATTATTACGAGAAACTAAGTCATTATTACGAGAAACTAAGTCATTATTATGAGAAACTGTCATTATTACGAGAAATTAAGTCATTATTATGAGAAACTATGTCATTATTACGAGAAACTATGTCATTATTACGAGAAACTAAGTCATTATTATGAGACATTTTCTCATTATTACGAGAAACTAAGTAATCATTATGAGAAACTAGGTCATTATTACGAGAAACTAAGTCATTATTATGAGAAACTAAGTCATTATTATGAGAAACTATGCCATTATTACGAGAAACTAAGTCATTATTATGAGAAACTGTCATTATTACGAGAAATTAAGTCATTATTATGAGAAACTATGTCATTATTACGAGAAACTAAGTCATTATTATGAGAAATTTTCTCATTATTACGAGAAAGTTTCTCATTATTACGAGAAATGTTCTCATTATTGCGAGAAACTAAGTCATTATTATGAGAAACTAAGTCATTATTACGAGAAACTAAGTCATTATTATGAGAAACTAAGTCATTATTACAAGAAACTAAGTCATTATTACGAGAAACTAAGTCATTATTATGAGAAACTAAGTCATTATTACGAGAAACTAAGTCTTTATTATGAGAAACTAAGTCATTATGAGAAACTAAGTCATTACGAGAAACTAAATCATTATTACGAGAAACTAAGTCATTACGAGAAACTAAGTCATTATTACGAGAAACTAAGTCATTACGAGAAACTAAGTCATTATTATGAGAAACTAAGTCATTATTATGAGAAACTAAGTCATTACGAGAAACTAAGTCATTATTATGAGAAACTAAGTCATTACGAGAAACTAAGTCATTACGAGAAACTAAGTCATTATCACGAGAAACTAAGTCATTACGAGAAACTAAGTCATTATTATGAGAAACTAAGTCATTATTACGAGAAACTAAGTCATTATTACGAGAAACTAAGTCATTATTATGATAAACTAAGTCATTATTATGATAAACTAAGTCATTACGAGAAACTAAGTCATTATTACGAGAAACTAAGTCATTATTATGAGAAACTAAGTCATTACGAGAAACTAAGTCATTATTATGAGAAACTAAGTCATTATTACGAGAAACTAAGTCATTATTATGAGATACTAAGTCATTATTATGAGAAACTAAGTCATTACGAGAAACTAAGTCATTACGAGAAACTAAGTCATTACGAGAAACTAAGTCATTATTATGAGAAACTAAGTCATTATTATGAGAAACTAAGTCATTACGAGAAACTAAGTCATTATTATGAGATACTAAGTCATTATTATGAGAAACTAAGTCATTACGAGAAACTAAGTCATTATGAGAAACTAAGTCATTACGAGAAACTAAGTCATTATTATGAGAAACTAAGTCATTATTATGAGAAACTAAGTCATTACGAGAAACTAAGTCATTATTACGAGAAACTAAGTCCTTACGAGAAACTAAGTCATTATTATGAGAAACTAAGTCATTACGAGAAACTAAGTCATTATTATGAGATAATAAGTCATTATTATGAGAAACTAAGTCATTACGAGAAACTAAGTCATTATTATGAGAAACTAAGTCATTATTATGAGAAACTAAGTCATTACGAGAAACTAAGTCATTATTACGAGAAACTAAGTCATTATTATGAGAAACTAAGTCATTATTACGAGAAACTAAGTCCTTACGAGAAACAAAGTCATTATTATGAGAAACTAAGTCATTACGAGAAACTAAGTCATTATTATGAGATACTAAGTCATTATTACGAGAAACTAAGTCATTACGAGAAACTAAGTCATTACGAGAAACTAAGTCATTACGAGAAACTAAGTCATTATTATGAGAAACTAAGTCATTATTATGAGAAACTAAGTCATTACGAGAAACTAAGTCATTATTACGAGAAACTAAGTCATTATTATGAGAAACTAAGTCATTACGAGAAACTAGGTCATTATTATGAGAAACTAAGTCATTATTACGAGAAACTAAGTCATTATTACGAGAAACTAAGTCATTATTACGAGAAACTAAGTCATTATTACGATAAACTAAGTCATTATTATGAGAAACTAAGTCATTACGAGAAACTAAGTCATTATTACGAGAAACTAAGTCATTATTATGAGAAACTAAGTCATTACGAGAAACTAAGTCATTATTACGAGAAACTAGGTCATTACGAGAAACTAAGTCATTATTACGAGAAACTAAGTCATTACGAGAAACTAAGTCATTATTATGAGAAACTAAGTCATTACGAGAAACTAAGTCATTATCACGAGAAACTAAGTCATTATCACGAGAAACTAAGTCATTATCACGAGAAACTAAGTCATTACGAGAAACTAAGTCATTATTATGAGAAACTAAGTCATTATTACGAGAAACTAAGTCATTATTACGAGAAACTAAGTCATTATTATGATAAACTAAGTCATTACGAGAAACTAAGTCATTATTACGAGAAACTAGGTCATTACGAGAAACTAAGTCATTATTACGAGAAACTAAGTCATTATTATGAGAAACTAAGTCATTACGAGAAACTAAGTCATTATCACGAGAAACTAAGTCATTATTACGAGAAACTAGGTCATTACGAGAAACTAAGTCATTATTACGAGAAACTAAGTCATTACGAGAAACTAGGTCATTATTATGAGAAACTAAGTCATTACGAGAAACTAAGTCATTATCACGAGAAACTAAGTCATTATCACGAGAAACTAAGTCATTATCACGAGAAACTAAGTCATTACGAGAAACTAAGTCATTATTATGAGAAACTAAGTCATTATTACGAGAAACTAAGTCATTATTACGAGAAACTAAGTCATTATTATGATAAACTAAGTCATCTATCAAAAGTAAATATCCTTCAAAAGGAGGCACCAAAACAAGGATATATGAGACATATGCAGATACACAAAACGTAAACGTAAATGAAAGGCCATTCCTGAAGTCCGTTAGCAAAAGGAACATGATAACTTCACGGAAGTGATTTCCATTTGTGATCATATGATCTTTCGTTAGGAGATCTTGCGATGCATTTTAAAGTCAAGTTGGGGTTGATTGCGACTTCACATACAAATGTAAGTAGAATAGGCTAATTAAATTTGTCTGTATTTTAATGCAATACAAAATATTTTTTGTGAGTGATAGAAATATGATTTAAGATTGTGTAAGCAAGTTTAGTTCGAAAAAGGTTAATAGTAAATAAGCCAGAATTAGACAATCTTTAAATAAAACAATAATAAAAAGAAGAAATATTTATTTGCAACAACTGATGGAGCGCTGATTGCTGTACGCACACACACAGCGTTGTCAAGGTAACATGGATTGTAAGTGGATTAGTTTTGTTTTTGATGGTACTGAGCCACCAAATACACCTAAATCTGTTTATGTATGCACAAATCATTATACTGCAGTCTGCTTTATGCATGAGGGACAATTCAAGGCAGGTTTGGCTAAAAAGTTCAAACTCAAGGATGGATCAGTACCCACTGTTCGTGATCCCGCTGCACCTCCAGAAGAATTAAATCTCACACTTATATTTTTTTTATGATTGATGGCAAATAGTCTTTCCTCTTACACAGAAGAGTGGGATGGGGTCATCGGAGCTCATTAGCATTTAAAGGGACATGCACTGAAACGGCTTGCTGTGAACAAAGCTGTTTTTGACAAGGTAAAAAGGGTGTTGTTTTATACTACAATTGGAGAATATTTAACCAAAGTATGTTATAGACGTTTCATGAAGACCCTTGTGAATCACACCAACCTGTGGAAAATGGGCATCCGATTTCCCCTTTAAAATTAATTAATTATAGCAATGTTTAAATTTCATCAAGCAGTTGTTACTTTAATTTATACCACCAAAACTAACACATGTAGGAATACTACTTTAATGCATTTAGGTTGATTCGGTGATATGAATTAATAGTTTTGACTTGAATAAAGCCAGTTAATTTAGATGTTACCATTTTAGGTTACTTTTTTCAGTGCATGTCTAAATTATTAAACATTGTTATTGTCACTGTATTTGATACTGATCTTCTGCTGTTCTTCTGGTTGAAGGGTTCTGTAAATATTTAGGTGAAACATTTACTTACACTTCAGCTAAGTTTAATTGTTCAAATGCTAAAATATTTATTAGTGGTTAAATTGTAACTTGATGACCATTTATTAAGTTTATTAATTGCCCTGAACTTGAGTTATACTAGCAAGAAACCACCCTGTCAACCTCCTTAATATAAAACTAGCAACCATATTAGGTTATAAGTGCACACGATGCCAATTACCAACTGATCTGTGTCGATAAAGAAAAACAAAACCCACCCAACTGTATAAATAAAAATCTCACTCTATATAATCTCTCTATTTTAATCCGAAATAGTACTAAAGCATTATTTATTTGACAGTTTAAGAGCCTCAGTCTCCGTGATGCGCTGCTCTACAGGTGGAATATTGTTTGTGTTGCACAATAAAAGGCTGATGACTGTTTTCACAATGACCTTTAGCGCTGCGAAATCCGCTGGGGCTGCATCAAAAATCTTTACTTTGTACGAGTAAACACAAGCTGATAGCTGTTAGTACCACATGAGAAGAAAATCCTACTGAGGAAATTTGCCCTTTAGAAAGATACCTCTCTCTGAGGAAAATGTTTAAACTGAGATTACAAAAAAATGAGAAATATCAAAGGTGTAGATCTCAAGATATTCACCAGTAATACTGCACATTTAGAAAGGTCATGATATGCTATAAACCTCTGGATTGGGAGGGGTTGGTATGGTAATGGACTTTCTTGCTATTTTTATGTCAAACTATCAAGATCTGTGAAGGTATGTAAAGTATCGGTGTGGAGCAGAGCGTCTTGGACAGTGCGGTGCAGCTTGCATGAACTTCTAACTTCTCAATTGCATGTCATCTGAAATCAGTGTTGATTGGAAAAACAAATATAGATTTCAGCCACACTTTATTTAAACGTGTAATTGCACAAGTATTGAGAAATATTTATTAACAATACAGTATGTACATAGAATACTTTAGGGTAAGTGTTAGAGATTGGTTTAGTGTTAGTTGCTTACATATAGTAAATACATGTAACGTGTAACAAGGGCACAACGTATTGATATTGATATGCAATGCAATATCTGGCATGAAATACAAAGGTAGCACTTTACAGTAAGCATACAATAATAAAGAACTTATAAATAAGTTGCAAACTTACTTTGTAGGTAATCAATATTTGGTAACACTTTATTTTAGCGTCTCTTAATTAGTTGCTTATTAGCAAGCATATTACTAGAATATTATCCATTTATTAGTAGTTAATTAAGCACATATTAATGCTCTATTAATCATGACCTTATTCTACATCTCTAATCCTACCCAATACCTAAACTTAACAACTACCTTACTAACCATTAATAAGCAGCAAATTAGGGGACCAAGTCGTAGTTAATAGTGAATAAGTGTTACCTATTCTAAAGTGTTACCCAATACTTTATAAATTGCACTCTCTATGTTGTTAATACGTTTATATGCTATGGAGAAATAGTGAGCTTATTGCCACTGTAATTTTCTAATTATTATGGTAAAGAGTTAATGTAAGTATTGAGAGTTAATGTATTTTATTGTATTCTAAAGCTAACTTATGTATTTAAACATGATCTCATGAATATTTTTAAGTATTTATTTAATATACAATAATGCTTTGTTACTGTATACATATTGTAAAGTGTTACCGAAGCGAATACATTATTTTTAAAATTATTATTCCTGGAATTCAATGGAGATTTAAATAATTTTCAGTGAAATGTGCTTATATAGAGGTAAAACAAATGAAATTAATGTAATCCTTCAAGGGCTGAAAGTAATTCAGCTAAATATCTGCTGTTTTTCATTAAATAGGTTCTAATTACATACTGTAAATTAAAAACTATAGAGAGTTGCATATATGTATGTATGTATGTATTTATGAACATATTTACTTATTTATTTAGTACAACCTTTCTCCACACTTCCATTTCAATAATTACCAGTTAACTTTTTCAAAGTTACTCTAGTCTCTGCTGTGAATTGAATATAAATCCTTTCCAGGTGCCTTGTGTTACTATTATTAGTGTGTCAGCAGCAATGCTTTACTGTCTTTCTGTAAAATTTTAATTTCATGTCTAAAATGATCCAAACACTCAAGGCTTCCACAGACATACATTACGCAAGTAATATTCAGAGTCAAAGATATATCTGCAGCAATTATCACCAAGAAGTCTGAGGTGCAAAATTATTCTGTAAAAATATCTTGGTTTGCATAAGTTAATGCAACGCCTACAAGCTGAAACTACAACAAGTTAGTTTGCCCACTCTGGCTCTCCACAGCTTGACAAGGCTACAATGACCTGAAAAAAAAGTGAAAGATCCGTTCTCATCTTGGCTTTCACTTTATAATATGCATTTAATTATTTGTTTTACCTTTCCATAGGGCCATTCTGTCTGTGTTTATTTGTAAACCAGGACCACAGTTATGCACCATAAGTATTTGCATAATTGGTTACTTGTCACAGAGTGATAATTTCATATAAATTTTGACCACCAGATGTGTGAACTGCTCATTATTAAGGGAAAGGGCCCATACTCGGACCCATACTCAGAATTTGTGCTCTGCATTTAACCCATCCAAGTGTACACACAGTAGTGAACTGTGTTCATACACCCGGAGCAGTGGGCAGCCAAGCAGTGGGCAGCCCGGGGAGCAGACTCGAACCCACGACCTTCAGGTTACAAGTCCAACTCTCTATCCATTAGGCCACGACTGCCCCAGAAGGAAGAGAAGGGAACTGCTAATGTGATGGGGGGGAAAAGGCATATCAGAAAATCTCTCAGACAAGGTAACCATAGCTACTGCAGAGCTGAGAAGAATAAAACTCCTCTGAGAGTGAAAAACAATGGAATTAAAAGCCATTTTTCTGAAGTGTGTGTAAAGATTGCAAACGACTGGCAGAGTGACTTTCCATTTGAGATTGAATGTTGAAAGCTATAGGATGTCTCAATGGCCTTGTTCTTTTTACATGTGCATCTCTGGAAGGAACATGACAGTTGTGACATTCACTGCAAGTTTGTCATACCAGATGGTAAATGATGGGTGCAGCCCTAAATTTCTGCCTTGAGGGAAAAGTGCATAAGAGTGTTTATGAGATACGGAGTCCAACACTGTGATGCTGCTCATTCACAGTGTCTCACATTATGCTAATTGTGTGGAGGAATGGCTCCCTGGAGCATCTGACAATACTCTGTAGTGCAACCACAACAGCAACTGTAGCATAACTAACTTTTATGGTAGTTCTAAAGAGTGTCATATTTATCAGTGGCATACACTTTTCTTTCAGCCTGTCCTCATTTTTAGACTAGCTTTACTCTGTATTATATCTGTAGAATTTGTTGGTGGATTTATTTAGTTATATATTTTTTGGGCACTCACAGATGTGATCAATATGCAATATGATTGACAATAAAAGAAGTAAAAATAAATAACTACATTGATGGAATTACTGTAATTTAAGACAAATGTATTGGCCAATAATCTGTAAAAGTTGATAAAAGCAATTATCAACTTTTGATAATCTGCATTGCCCATTGCCCTAATCGGCCATCATTAACACAAATTCAAGCCAGGGTTGCCAGGTCCACAATTTTCCCTTCACCAAACATTATTTGTAGCGCACATCCAATAATCGGAAAGAGTTTTGTGCTTTGTTACTTTTGATAAGAAACAAAGTCTAATTTATTGCAAAATCCAAACAATAAATGGGATTTTGATGCTCTTAAATGTGGCGTGACAGATTGCTGTAGCACAGTCCTCCTTAATACAAGTTACACCAAACGTACATGAACCTTTGGTTTTCAAGGCTAAAAAATTAAAAATAAAATCTCGCCCCTTTTAGACTCGCACTATTTATTTACAAACTGCTTGTTTTCTTTAAAAAAATAAAAAATAAATAAATAAAACTAGCTTCTCTAATCTTTTTGTATTTTATCTATTTGTTCTCTTTGTATTCATTATACAATTAACAAAAGCAAAAAGGGCCTCTAACACTAGCTTGCTCTTTTCTTTTTCTATTATATCTGTTTCTTATGGAAGCCCGTTCCCGCCACCTTAAGAAAAAATATAATTCTGTAAGTCATAATAATGAGATACTTTCTCATAATTATGAATTAGTATCTCGTTATATTGAGAAACGTTCTCGTAATAATGACTTAGTTTCTCGTAATAATGAGAAAATGTCTTGTAATAATGAGAAACACTCTCATAATAATGATTGAAACTAAGTCATTATTACGAGAAACTAAGTCATTATTATGAGAAACTAAGTCATTACGAGAAACTAAGTCATTATTACGAGAAACTAAGTCATTCTTATGAGACACTAAGCCATTATTATGAGAAACTATGTCATTATTACGAGAAACTAAGTCATTATTATGAGAAACTAAGTCATTATTACGAGAAACGAAGTCATTACGAGAAACTAAGTTATTACGAGAAACTAAGTCATTATTACGAGAAACTAAGTCATTACGAGAAACTAAGTCATTATTATGAGAAACTAAGTAATTACGAGAAACTAAGTCATTATTACGAGAAACTAAGTCATTATTACGAGAAACTAAGTCATTATTATGAGAAACTGTCATTATTACGAGAAATTAAGTCATTATTATGAGAAACTATGTCATTATTACGAGAAACTATGTCATTATTACGAGAAACTAAGTCATTATTATGAGACATTTTCTCATTATTACGAGAAACTAAGTAATCATTATGAGAAACTAGGTCATTATTACGAGAAACTAAGTCATTATTATGAGAAACTAAGTCATTATTATGAGAAACTATGCCATTATTACGAGAAACTAAGTCATTATTATGAGAAACTGTCATTATTACGAGAAATTAAGTCATTATTATGAGAAACTATGTCATTATTACGAGAAACTAAGTCATTATTATGAGAAATTTTCTCATTATTACGAGAAAGTTTCTCATTATTACGAGAAATGTTCTCATTATTGCGAGAAACTAAGTCATTATTATGAGAAACTAAGTCATTATTACGAGAAACTAAGTCATTATTATGAGAAACTAAGTCATTATTACAAGAAACTAAGTCATTATTACGAGAAACTAAGTCATTATTATGAGAAACTAAGTCATTATTACGAGAAACTAAGTCTTTATTATGAGAAACTAAGTCATTATGAGAAACTAAGTCATTACGAGAAACTAAATCATTATTACGAGAAACTAAGTCATTACGAGAAACTAAGTCATTATTACGAGAAACTAAGTCATTACGAGAAACTAAGTCATTATTATGAGAAACTAAGTCATTATTATGAGAAACTAAGTCATTACGAGAAACTAAGTCATTATTATGAGAAACTAAGTCATTACGAGAAACTAAGTCATTACGAGAAACTAAGTCATTATCACGAGAAACTAAGTCATTACGAGAAACTAAGTCATTATTATGAGAAACTAAGTCATTATTACGAGAAACTAAGTCATTATTACGAGAAACTAAGTCATTATTATGATAAACTAAGTCATTATTATGATAAACTAAGTCATTACGAGAAACTAAGTCATTATTACGAGAAACTAAGTCATTATTATGAGAAACTAAGTCATTACGAGAAACTAAGTCATTATTATGAGAAACTAAGTCATTATTACGAGAAACTAAGTCATTATTATGAGATACTAAGTCATTATTATGAGAAACTAAGTCATTACGAGAAACTAAGTCATTACGAGAAACTAAGTCATTACGAGAAACTAAGTCATTATTATGAGAAACTAAGTCATTATTATGAGAAACTAAGTCATTACGAGAAACTAAGTCATTATTATGAGATACTAAGTCATTATTATGAGAAACTAAGTCATTACGAGAAACTAAGTCATTACGAGAAACTAAGTCATTACGAGAAACTAAGTCATTATTATGAGAAACTAAGTCATTATTATGAGAAACTAAGTCATTACGAGAAACTAAGTCATTATTACGAGAAACTAAGTCCTTACGAGAAACTAAGTCATTATTATGAGAAACTAAGTCATTACGAGAAACTAAGTCATTATTATGAGATAATAAGTCATTATTATGAGAAACTAAGTCATTACGAGAAACTAAGTCATTATTATGAGAAACTAAGTCATTATTATGAGAAACTAAGTCATTACGAGAAACTAAGTCATTATTACGAGAAACTAAGTCATTATTATGAGAAACTAAGTCATTATTACGAGAAACTAAGTCCTTACGAGAAACAAAGTCATTATTATGAGAAACTAAGTCATTACGAGAAACTAAGTCATTATTATGAGATACTAAGTCATTATTACGAGAAACTAAGTCATTACGAGAAACTAAGTCATTACGAGAAACTAAGTCATTACGAGAAACTAAGTCATTATTATGAGAAACTAAGTCATTATTATGAGAAACTAAGTCATTACGAGAAACTAAGTCATTATTACGAGAAACTAAGTCATTATTATGAGAAACTAAGTCATTACGAGAAACTAGGTCATTATTATGAGAAACTAAGTCATTATTACGAGAAACTAAGTCATTATTACGAGAAACTAAGTCATTATTACGAGAAACTAAGTCATTATTACGATAAACTAAGTCATTATTATGAGAAACTAAGTCATTACGAGAAACTAAGTCATTATTACGAGAAACTAAGTCATTATTATGAGAAACTAAGTCATTACGAGAAACTAAGTCATTATTACGAGAAACTAGGTCATTACGAGAAACTAAGTCATTATTACGAGAAACTAAGTCATTACGAGAAACTAAGTCATTATTATGAGAAACTAAGTCATTACGAGAAACTAAGTCATTATCACGAGAAACTAAGTCATTATCACGAGAAACTAAGTCATTATCACGAGAAACTAAGTCATTACGAGAAACTAAGTCATTATTATGAGAAACTAAGTCATTATTACGAGAAACTAAGTCATTATTACGAGAAACTAAGTCATTATTATGATAAACTAAGTCATTACGAGAAACTAAGTCATTATTACGAGAAACTAGGTCATTACGAGAAACTAAGTCATTATTACGAGAAACTAAGTCATTATTATGAGAAACTAAGTCATTACGAGAAACTAAGTCATTATCACGAGAAACTAAGTCATTATTACGAGAAACTAGGTCATTACGAGAAACTAAGTCATTATTACGAGAAACTAAGTCATTACGAGAAACTAGGTCATTATTATGAGAAACTAAGTCATTACGAGAAACTAAGTCATTATCACGAGAAACTAAGTCATTATCACGAGAAACTAAGTCATTATCACGAGAAACTAAGTCATTACGAGAAACTAAGTCATTATTATGAGAAACTAAGTCATTATTACGAGAAACTAAGTCATTATTACGAGAAACTAAGTCATTATTATGATAAACTAAGTCATTACGAGAAACTAAGTCATTATTACGAGAAACTAAGTCATTATTATGAGAAACTATGTCATTACGAGAAACTAAGTCATTATTATGAGAAACTAAGTCATTATTACGAGAAACTAAGACCTTACGAGAAACTAAGTCATTATTATGAGAAACTAAGTCATTACGAGAAACTAAGTCATTATTATGAGATACTAAGTCATTATTATGAGAAACTAAGTCATTATTACGAGAAACTAAGTCATTATTACGAGAAACTAAGTCATTATTATGAGAAACTAAGTCATTATTATGAGAAACTAAGTCATTATTACGAGAAACTAAGTCATTACGAGAAACTAAGTCATTATTACGAGAAACTAAGTCATTACGAGAAACTAAGTCATTACGAGAAACTAAGTCATTACGAGAAACTAAGTCATTATTATGAGAAACTAAGTCATTACGAGAAACTAAGTCATTATTACGAGAAACTAAGTCATTACGAGAAACTAAGTCATTATTATGAGAAACTAAGTCATTACGAGAAACTAAGTCATTACGAGAAACTAAGTCATTATCACGAGAAACTAAGTCATTATTATGAGAAACTAAGTCATTATTATGAGAAACTAAGTCATTATTATGAGAAACTAAGTCATTACGAGAAACTAAGTCATTATTACGAGAAACTAAGTCATTATTATGAGAAACTAAGTCATTACGAGAAACTAAGTCATTACGAGAAACTAAGTCATTATTATGAGAAACTAAGTCATTACGAGAAAGTAAGTCATTATTATGAGAAACTAAGTCATTACGAGAAACTAAGTCATTATTACGAGAAACTAAGTCATTATTACGAAAAACTAAGTCATTATTATGAGAAACTAAGTCATTACGAGAAACTAAGTCATTATTACGAGAAACTAAGTCATTACGAGAAACTAAGTCATTATTACGAGAAACTAAGTCATTATTATGAGAAACTAAATCATTACGAGAAACTAAGTCATTACGAGAAACTAAGTCATTATTATGAGAAACTAAGTCATTACGAGAAACTAGGTCATTATTACGAGAAACTAAGTCATTACGAGAAACTAAGTCATTACGAGAAACTAGGTCATTATTATGAGAAACTAAGTCATTATTACGAGAAACTAAGTCATTATTATGAGAAACTAAGTCATTATTACGAGAAACTAAGTTATTATTACGAGAAACTAAGTCATTATTATGAGAAACTAAGTCATTATTAGTCATTATTATGAGAAACTAAGTCATTACGAGAAACTAGGTCATTATTATGAGAAACTAAGTCATTATTAGTCATTATTATGAGAAACTAAGTCATTACGAGAAACTAATTCATTACGAGAAACTAAGTCATTATTACGAGAAACTAAGTCATTATTATGAGAAAGTTTCTCATTATTACGAGAAACTAAGTCATTATTATGAGAAAGTTTCTCATTATTATGAGAAACTAAGTCATTATTATAAGAAAGTTTCTCATTATTATGAGAAACTAAGTCATTATTATAAGAAAGTTTCTCATTATTACGAGACATTTTCTCCTTATTACGAGAAAATAAGTAATTAATATGAGAAACTAAGTCATTATCATGCGAAACTAAGTCATTATTATGAGAAATTTTCTCATTATTACGAGAAACTAAGTCATTAATATGAGAAACTAAGTCATTATTATTTGAAACTAAGTCATTATTATGAGAAAGTA
Organism: Barbus barbus; assembly: GCF_936440315.1. Classification (NCBI taxonomy): domain Eukaryota; kingdom Metazoa; phylum Chordata; class Actinopteri; order Cypriniformes; family Cyprinidae; genus Barbus; species Barbus barbus. Next base: position 978,579 of record NC_136714.1, on the reverse strand, counting down.
TCTCATTATTATGACTTACAGAATTAATTTTTTTCTTAAGGTGGCGGGAACGGGCTTCCATAGTTTCTTTTTATTTATTATATAATAAAAAATAAAAAAAAAAGCCTTGCTACGTGTTCTGCGTAACAGACTTGTTATAGCACTTGCATATAATTGCTCTTTTGTTGACTTTAATTGCTTCCATTTCATTTATAAGTCGCTTTGGATAAAATGTTCTGCTAAATGAATAAATGTAAATGTAAATAGTAGGACAGTGTTCCATATGGATTTAATACGGAACTCAACTTTTATCCCAGGATGATTCAATATTATGTGGCAATGTTAGTCTGTAGAACTGAGTGTTGAGGCGAAATGTCCTCTATGCTGAAACACTCATAAACATCCGATACTGGACTCCTCAGTATTTCATCAAGAGAGCAAATGTGAGCTCTGTGGGACACAGTGACACGTCATAGATCCTGATTGAAGTTCAAGTCATCCTCTAGTGTCTGTCTCATCTCCCCTCAGCAAAGACAATTAGAGTCGCCAGTCTCCACAAGCCTCTCAGCTCTCCGCTGCCCCACAGTAATACATCACGTTATTTTTCCACTTCATCTACATTTGGCTCATCACACAAAACAGATTGTCAAGTGAGTTGAGATTAAAATTTTCCATTAGTCAAGAGCGTGAGAGGGAGGGTTGTGGAAGAAAGAACAAAACTCACACTCTGTTTAATATGCAGTACAAAAAAGTGTGGGCGTGCATTTAGTTAATTAGTGGTGAGTAGGGGTTTAGCTAATTTAAGGCAAAGATCACTATTACTAGGCAAACCCATAATCAGAGGCACACTTGTAATACAGTCTATATGTTACACAGTATAGTCACACAGTACCACACAGGATTGTCAGGTCCCAGGAAAATTTACAATCAACCCAGTCGTCCAAACACAGTTAACAGCTGCACAATTCCAATACAAGGCCTTCAAATAAATTATTTCATTTTATTTACTCTCTGTTTTAAATATAATTCAAATGATTTTAGCTTGACTTGTTTATGTAGTATGTCTATATTAGTTATTTAATCTTTATTTTATTCCTCTACGGTTGTATGTATATATATATATATGTAAACATTTTAATTCTTCCTTTTTATTCTTTGATTTTTAATTATCATGAATTCATACATTACATTTTTTTTTTTAATGTGAGTGATCAATATGAATAACCCTGTAACAGTATGATACCCTGGTGTTGCCAGATATTCATTCCAATTACACATTTGTATAAGGGTCTCTTTTATTTTTTTTATTTGTTTTGTACACAGTCAAAAACCCATATGTAGTTTTAGAACTTTATTTTGGAATGAATGTAACAAAAAATAACTGCTTCCATTGCCACAGTTTGTGAGGGGGTTATGGCATTGTAACTCTGTTAAATAAATAAGTAAGTAAGTAAATAAATAAATAAATAAATAAAAATAATAAAAACAACAACAATAATAATAATAATAGCCAGGGTTGTGTCCTACAGAAATATTATTTGATCACAAGTGTTGGCAACTCAGGACCACCTTACATACCAATTAAAATCCTTTACACAATCTGCATTTTCTTTAAATTAAAAAAAAAGAAGAGAAAGAAAGTTAAAATGACTGGTCTTCTTTCAAACCTAATTTAGAAAAGGAAACCTTAATTACAGTGGTGCAATGATGCTTGTGATGTCCTCCTAGCTGGCAGAAGAACACAAATGATACCAGGCATGCTGTGTTACTGCTGCATTGAGAGGAATGACAAGAGACATTTCACAGCATTCTCACTGGATGCATTAGCTCTCACAGGCCGACTGAAAGCAGGGGTCTCTGGATGGGAGGGGGGTTTAGCCAAGCCTCAGTTATCTGAAACAAAGTCACCCTGCTGAAGCAATTTGTTCTAGTGGTCTTCCGTCAGTCACAATAAGCGGCATAGAGGTTGACATGTATAGTTTAAGGTTTAATTACTGAAGGACCCGAAGCCAAAGAGACAGTCTGGGTTGACTGCATTGGTGTCACAGAAAAAACAAAGACACTGTTGAGGGTGCCAGGATGAGGACAAACCTGCTGTCAGTGACGACTTAAACACATCTATTAGTTCTTCTGCTTTTTCCTTTCATCTTTTAAACCTGGAAAAGCAGTGTTTGTTACAGTTCCAGCTGAGAGATAAATAGCTATAGCTAATAATGTTTTATTGTTAAGGTTTTGAGCTGGAACTAGTTATTGATATTGTGAGCACACATTAAACCAAGACTAGGTTTGACCTAGATTTTATTTAGACATTTTGGTTTTAGAACAGATTTTTTTTTTATGTATAATTGAATCCACTGCCATAATTCCTTTTGTGGTTGTATTAGAAATAAGCTCACAGCAGTAACTTTCTATGATGACTAAAGGCAAGTTAAAAAACCCCAAAATAACATGCACATATGCTGGTCCCATACTCTCTCTTACTGTCTCCATAGCACACTATATAGAGCTTGTGTGACTGCTACTTTTTACAAGTTGACTTTACTATATGTCTAGTGAGCCAGAAAACTGACAGGCCAATGTTTACTTGAGGTAAATGGCTTATGATTTGCTGTGCATTATAAGCTGCCATTGCTGTGTCTGGAAAGCCTCACAGTCCGTAGATATTTTAATGCATAAAGCCTGTTTTACGCCATACACAAAAACAACAAGTATTCGTTTCAGTGTCAATATTAACAGTATTCATACTATCAAATTTAATTAGGTACCAAATTTAGCATGCTAAATGCCCTTCAGACTAGATGCAAATTCTGCTGTTTCTATTCAGTAAAACTACCTGAATCTAGTAAATTTAAGCAGTTGATAAGCAATTTTTAATTGTAGTGTATTACTCTTCAGTTACTTCAGTAGAATGTAGTTGAATTCAATATAAAAAAAATTTTGAGTGTAGATAAATTAAATGCATTAAAAATACAAATATTGTTTTGTAGAGAAAGAAAAAATATCTGTAGGCTCACATTTTTTTAAAATATATTTTATGCTTGAACTCTCTTTTGTTTGCTCAAAACTACACACACACACACAAACACAGATACAATAGTAGTTGCATGTAATGTTATAAAAAAAAAAAAAAAAAAAAAAAAAAAAACTTATATTCAGTTGTTTTTAATCCAGCATTTAGACTTTAACATAGGGTCCGGTGGGACAGACTAATGCAATCACAACATTAAAGCCGTTCAGTAAAACAGGAAAATACCCTGGTGTTTCATACAATATATCGATAATCTGGGTAAAGCCAAATACTCATGTGTACAGTATTTTTCCATTAATGGATTTTCGTTTATGGCATAACAGAAATTAAGCCTTGTCAAGATGGATGGTAATAACAGGTTAATATGTCATAATCATTCTCATTATCTTGCTATTATCACTATCATCTCTTTTTTGTGAACAAATTATTATTGTTGTGTTAAGATGTCAATAAGCTGTTTGAGCAAAAATGCCCTTTCAAATGTTTTCTAAGCATTAAATTTTTTAAGAAGATTTAGAAATTGTGTGGATTTTTTATTTATTAATTTTTTATGAAGAAAAGCATGGGAATGAAGATTGATAAAGCATTGTCCAGTCATCATTTTTTATTCTAGCTTTTCAAACCAAAATTGAGATGTGTGATTAATTAACTGATATACAGCTCAACAGTCTATTCTAAGAGATTCTGCTAACATGCACACATTTCCTCAGGTCGTCATTGGCCGGTATGTGTGTATGTGTGTGCATATGTGTTTTTGTGGCCTAATGCCACCTGCACAGATGCCATGATATGCTTTGAAGGAAATCGTATGCTGTAAAGTTTCCATTTGTGTCTCTCCCGCTGCCCTATAGACAGTCATCCATCTCTAAGATGTATCCTGAAGCTGCTGACATCAACATTGTCACACATTAAGCAGGGCCTGAGCACAAGGACAAGGTGAATTAGCCCCTATATTGAATTTTCAGCATGTTGAACAAGCCTGGAATACCAAACTCTCTGAACGTGATACAGTTTAAGACCCGAGGAGCTTATTCTATTTGGCCAAATGCACTTAATTAAAACTTAAGACAAATCATCTAGACCTTGAACCTGGAAGCTACAAATATGTTCATAATACCATGATCAAAGTATCTTTTAATTTCACCTTGTTTTTAAGCTGCCACAGAAGCTCTCAGGATGCATATTTTCTGCTTCAGACATTACCTTTAACTTTTAATGTAAGTAAATAACAAAACACCCTACATGGTAGCCTGTTCCCACCATTGAATAAAACAAATAAAAAAGGTAATTGCCACTTCAATTCTTTTTTCTTCTTCACTAAATTGAGATAAACAAACTTAAAATAGCTAGTTATAAGTCATACATAAGATGTTTGTACTGGCTACTGTATACAGGCCACCAGGGCACCATACAGACTTTATTAAATAATTTGCTGATTTTCTCTCTGAGGTAGTGCTGGCTGCAGATAAAGTCCCAATTGCTGGTGATTTTAATATCCATGTTGATAATGAAAGAGATTCTTTGGGATCAGCATTTATAGACATTCTAAACTCCATTGGTGTTAAACAACACGTTTCAGGACCTACTTCTTGTCGAAATCATACTCTAGATTTAATACTGTAATATGGAATTGATGTCAGTGGCATTGAAATATTGCAGCAGAGCGATGATATCTCAGATCATAATCTAGTTTCGTGTATATTCCATATAGCTAAAGCTGTAAAGCCAACTCATTGTTACAAATATGGTAGAACCATCACTTCTCCCACAAAAGACTACATTATAAATAATCTTCCTGACTTATCTCAATTCCTCAGCATATCCAATAGCTCAGAACAACTTGATGATGTAACAGAAACTATTGACTCTCACTTTTCTAGCACTTTAGATACGGTTGCTCCTTTACGCTTAAGGAAGATTAAGGAAAAGAGTCCAACACTGTGGTATAATGAGCACACTCACGCCCTAAAGAGAGCAGCCCAGAAAATGGAGCGCAGCTGGAGAAAAACAAAATTAGAGGTATTTCGTATTGCTTGGCGGGAAAGTACCCTATCCTACAGAAAAGCATTAAAAACTGCTAGATCTGCGTACTTTACGTCTCTTTTAGAAGAAAACAAACACAACCCCAAGTATTTATTTAATACAGTGGCTAAATTAACAAAAAATATAACATCAGCAGGTGCAGACATTACCCAGCAGCACAGTAGTAATGACTTTATGAACTACTTTACTTCCAAGATCGAAACTATTAGAGATAGAATTGTAACCATGCAGCCGTCAGCCACAGTATCGCATCAGATAGTGCACTATAGATCCCCCGAGGAACAATTCCACTCATTCTTCTCTATTGGAAATTAAAAATTGTATAAACTTGTTAAATAATCTAAACCAACAACCTGTATTTCAGATCCTGTTCCATCTAAGCTCCTGAAAGAGGTGCTTCCAGAAGTAATAGATCCTCCTCTGGATATTATTAACTCATCATTGTAATTAGGATATGTCCCAAAAACCTTCAAACTGGCTGTTATTAAGCCTCTCATTAAAAAACCACAACTTGACCCAAAATAATTAATTAATTACAGGCCAATCTCGAATCTCCCTTTTCTGTAAAATATATTAGAAAAGGTAGTATCATCACAACTCCTTCTTAGAGAAAAATTATATATGTGAGGATTTCCAGTCAGGTTTTACACCATATCATAGTACTGAGACTGCTCTCATTAGAGTTACAAACGACCTGCTTTTATCATGTGATCGTGGTTGTATCTCTCTATTAGTGCTACTGGATCTTAACGCCGCGTTTGACACTATCGACCACAACATTCTTTTAAATAGACTAGAAAATTATGTTGGCATTAGAGGAAGTGTACTGGCATGGTTCAAATCATACTTATCTGACCGCCATCAATTTGTGGCAGTAAATGAAGCGGTATCATACCAATCACAAGTGCAGTATGGAGTACCTCAAGGCTCAGTACTTGGCCCCTTAATTTTCATGCTTTAGATGTTACCCTTGGGAGATATTATTAGGAAACATGGTGTTAGCTTTCACTGTTATGCTGATGATACCCAGCTCTATATTTCTTCACGACCTGATGAAACTTACCAATTTGCAAAACTAACTGAATGTATAGTTGATATCAAAAACTGGATGACTAGCAATTTCTTACTGCTAAATTCTGAAAAAAACAGAGGTGTTAATTATTGGACCAAAACCTTTTGCATGTAATAACCTAGATCACTGTCTAATACTTGATGGCTGCTCTGTAAATTCTTCATTTAGGAACCTAGGCGTACTTTTTGATAGCAAACTTTCCTTAGAAAAACATGTTTCTAGCATTTGTAAAACTGCATTTTTCCGTCTTAAAAATATATATAAATTATGACCTATGCTCTCAATGTCAAATGCAGAAACATTCATTAATGCATTCATGAACTCGAGACTAGATTATTGTAATGCTTTATTGGGTGGTTGCTCTGCACGTTTAATAAACATACTCCAGCTGGTTCAAAATGCAGCAGCTAGAGTTCTTACTAGAACCAGGAAGTATGACCACATTAGGCCGGTTCTGTCAACAATGCACTGGCTCCCTATCAAACATCGTATACATTTTACGATCTTGCTAATTACCTATAAAGCCCTGAATGGTTTGGCAGTATTTGAGTGAGCTCTTATCGCATTATAGTCCTTCACGTCTGCTGCGATCTCAAAACTCTGGCCATTTGATAATACCTGGAATATCAAAATCAACTCAGGCGGGAGATCATTTTCCTATTTAGTGCCCAAACTCTGGAACAATCTACCTAACACGGTTCGGGAAGCAGACACACTCTGTCAGTTTAAATCTAGATTAAAGAACAATCTCTTTAACCTGGCTTACACATAATACACTATCACATTTCTATAATTCAAATCCGTTAAAGGATTGTTAGGCTGCATTAATTAGATCAACCGGAACCGGGAACACTTCCCAAAACACCTGATGTACTTGATACATTGTTAGAAGAATGACATCTACGCTAATATTAGTCTGTTTCTTACTTATTCCGAGGTCACCGTAGCCACCCAGATCCAGACTGTATCCAGATCAGATGGTGGATCAGCACCTAGAGATGACCTCTACAGCCAGGACACCTAGATGAGCACCAGAGACTGATCCCCAGTGAAGACCCTGTCTCCAAGATGGCCATCGGGACAAGACCACAGAAACCAGATGAGTCCTTTGCACAATCTGATTCTGCTTTAGCCTAGATTTAAACTGCTGATTTTGTCTGGCCAGAGGAGAATGACACTATTTTGACAAACTATTTCCCCGTCTAAATACTGTAAAGCTGATATAAAGCCACCCAGCTTTATATCAAGCCGATGTAAAGCAGCTTTGACACAATTTGCATTGTTAAAAGTGCTATACAAATAATATTGACTTGATTTTAACTACTTATTTAATAAGTTTGTTACTGGACTATGAAATTTAGACATTTCAGACATCATAACCATATTTTATGTAATGTCTGCAAAGTTTTAGTAAAGATTACATTTGCAACACTTTTTTCTTTTTGGCAATACAATCAATCAATCAAAAAAAAAAAAAACTTTCTCTTCCCTTAACAAGTTTGTCTAGCTTGTACTTATTTGAACAATGCCTGCAACGTTGTATTTATGAGTACTACCTGTGTTTATTTGCCTTTTTATGATGAATTGCTTGATGTATTCCTCAATTGTAAGCTTTGGATAAAAGCGTCTGCTAAATGAATAAATGTAAAATGCAAATGAATGGGCACAAGACTTTTCACACAAGCCAAGTTATTCAGATTCAACCCAGAGAATATCATCACTGGAAAGTGTACATGCATGAGGCAAAACAAGGTAAACAAGACACTTCATAATGTTAGCTTAATTATTCAGAAGTATTTTCCTCTGTAATGTCCATTGGTCAAATCATTTTAACAGTCCTCTCCTCTCCTCTCTTTTTCTGATTACTCCATTGCCAGTTTGTGGTCTCATCCTGTGTCGCTCTGGGAGTTGGAGGTGAGCTCTCAATCATGATGTAATTCTGCAAAGTCTATTTCTAACAAAGTCCTACAGAGAGAGGGTGTGAGTCAACTACATGCAACATGGAAAATCTGCAGCAAAATGGCTAGAATAATTCAGCTCTGATTTATGGATTAGTTTTCAGTCATCTTATTTGCATATATTTATCTGATTTTATATGCAACTTCTCACCTCTTTGTGTTATAGAAATGACCTAGAATTATATTACTGTGTTCTGCAGCATAACCGCTTCAATCAGGAGTGGAATTCAAATGGAGCAGAAAAAAAAAAGTATTATTCGATTCTGGCATATGATGCATAATGAAGAATTTTACGGTTTTCTCTCTTTTGAGAAGTTATTGTGATTATATAGTCCTCATGGGTGCTTTAATAGGCGTATTATTTAACCTTAGTGGGTGAAGGTGAGGGTAAAGCGTGGGCAGGAGGTGAACAGGGACACAGCTGTTTAAGATGCACATCATCTGCAGCAGTTCTCAATGCAGCCACAAAGCCTGCAGTCTGTTAAACAGAGCAATCAGCAATCCTTTTACAGCTGACCTGAGATTAGCTACATACAGTACTATAATACACAGATTACTATATTGAATAGGGCTAATGGGAGCTAAACAGTGTTTCATTGATCTTTAACTGATATTTATGAATGTCTGGGATTCATTTTAGCTGATTTCAAAAGTATGAGTGCAACATTATGAGTATTCTGGTAAACCGGATGTGTTATAACAACTCATCAAAGTGGCTTCACCAGATTAAATCTAGCATCTTTTATCCTGCACAACCAAAACATCACTCATATATTCAGTTTGATACCATATTCAGTTAAGGTTAAACTGTTGGGGTTCAAATAACAGCTCTGTGCTAATTTTCTTGCTCACATGCCAGAGAAAACACATATAAGTTTTAGATTTTTACCTTGAATTTTTTTTTGTTGGTTTGTTTGTTTTGTTTTTCAGAGTGCCCAAGATGTTATTTTTGCTGCCAAAAAGCTTGTTTTTCAGTTTCATCTGACCATAGAAGCCAGTGCCATTTGAAGTTCCAGTCGTGTCTGACAACTGAATATGCTGGAGTTTGTTTTTGGATGAGGGAGGAGAATTTTCCTTGAAACCCTCCCGAACAACATGTGGTGATGTAGGGGATGTTTGATATATATAGTATATATCAAATATATATGATATATAGTACACCCCTCACATTTTTGTAAATATTTTGTCTTTTCATGTGACAACACTGAAGAAATGACACTCTGCTACAATGTAAAGTAGTGAGTGTACAGCTTGTATAACAGTGTAAATTTGCTGTCCCCTCAAAATAACTCAACACACAGCCATTGATGTCTAAACCGCTGGCCACAAAAGTGAGTACACCCCTAAGTGAAAATGTCCAAATTTGGCCCAATTAGCCATTTTCTCTCACCGTTGTCATGTGACTCGTTACTGTTACAAGGTCTCAGGTGTGAATCGGGAGCAGGTGTGTTAAATTTGATGTTATCTCTCTCACTCTCTCATATATAATAACACTGTATGTATATATATATATTTATATATATAAAGGTGAGATTTCTCACCATATTAATTTCAAATCATTACTATAATGTAAAATTATATTATAGAAAAATACTTAACATCTTTCTCCTCTGATGCTTTTAAATTGTGTATACAGACTAAATAAAAAGTTCAAAGGTAACATACATTATAAAGCACCACAAATTCATTATTATTATATAGAAATTAATCATTGCATAATTCTTAATATTTATGTTTCATCTGTAATACACTTATAAAAAAATAAAAAATAAAGAGACATTTCCCATAATTTTCCATAGTATCAATGGCTACCAGCAACTATTTAGTTACTAATTTTCTTTGAAGTAACTTCTTTTATGTTCAACAGAATAAAGAAATTCATACTTTTATGGAATAACATGAAGCTGAGTTAGTAATGACAAAATCTTATATTTGGGTGAATCTCTGTAAATAGATATAATAAAAAAAATAAAAAATAAAACATTTTGGTGTAAGGCTGCAACATAACAACAAGTGAAAAAACTGAAGGAGCCTTGAGACTTTCTGAAACCAAAGAAGCAAGAAAAATACAATAAAAAATAGCATTCCTTGTTTCCTTTCATACTGGGTATGCCAGTTAAAATTAGTGACTCATGAAGCAGAACATCCGGGAGAGTGTTTTAAAAAAGATCCCAATAACTGACACTGGAACCTCTACAGCTTTATGGATTGGTGTGATCAAACGTGGAAAGACACGTATGCTTTCATGCAGAGAACAAGACTCTCACTGAATAAACTCAATTTCATTTCCACTAGCAATACAACAGGGACATGCTGCTAGCATCAGAGCTAATAAGAAAGCTAAGAAGTAATTTGTTCTTTCCCCCAAGAGGTGAATATCCTCATACATTTTCTTTTTTACGATGATAAACATTTTCTTATACTTGTTGGATACCATTTAACATATAACCCCAGAAAAATTCCCTCAAGTTATTATTCTGATGGTCACTAAAGAATTAGGAAAATGTCCTTTGAAAGGTCAATATTTAGATTGTTAAAATGCACATGGACATTTCATCTATCACATGGACATTTCATTCTATCTATCTATCTATCTATCTATCTATCTATCTATCTATCTATCTATCTATCTATCTATCTATCTATCTATCTATCTATCTATCTATCTATCTATCTATCTATCTATCTATCTATCTATCTATCATCTACAGTATCTATCTCTCTCTCTCTCTCTCTCTCTCTCTATATATATATATATATATATATATATATATATAGCATCCTATATTGTTCAGTTACAGTAATAACATATGTATATTTCAATACAAGCAGTGCTGAGTAGTAAATGATTTGCATGTAATCTGTAAAAAATTTGTAGTTAGATTACACATACTGTAGTTAGATTATATATCATTAGCTAGATTAAGCATAATCACACTACAGTTAGTTTTTTTACTGATCACATGATTTCATATTAGTGGCATAATGGTCATCAGTGTTGGGGGTAACGCATTACAATTAACACGAGTTACCTAATCAGATTACTTTTTTCAAGTAACTAGTAAAGTAACATTACTTTTTAATTTACAAGAAAATATCTGAGTTACCTTTTCAAAAAAGTAACGCCAGTTATTTTGTTTTCCCATTTATTGACTGACAGCTCTCCTGTCCCCATGTTGAGAGAAATCAGAAGTACAGAGGCGTTGTGAGTGCTGTGTGAACATGATGTAACTTAATAAAACGTAATATTAATAAGTAATTTAAAGAAATAGTTTAATTTAGATCAAAGGGAATAATTTATGATTTTATAGGGAATTTGAACAGAATCACTGATTTAAAGCTGATCACTGAGGCGGCAGCGATTCATTGACCAAGCCATATAACATCAACTCTGCACTGGATATTAAAATCCAAAATATAGTGAAAACATTATTTAATAGCACAGTAACAAGATCGGCAGATTAAGACATCAACTTGTAAGCACAAAACACAAGATACTTCTCTTTTCAATATAAATAAGATTTTGTTTATATAAACCTAATACATAAACTAATCTAACACAAGAACACAAGCATTCACACATTCACACGTTGCAGAAAGAGAGAAAGTTAGGAAAGGATGAGTTTAAGAGAATGAAAATTTGAAATCCCAAGTTTACAGCAATATTGTCAATTGCATAGACCTGAACAACAAACAATCACTTAATTAACCCTCGCTTTGAGTTTCTCAATGAGGCTAAAATTTATATTAACTGCACCGATTCAGTTAGAATCTGGAGGTACTTTCTTGCTTTGCAAAGGGAATACCTTTTGTCGTTGTCCTTGCAGGAAAGGGGGTTCCCCAAAGTGGCTGATTGGTTGGATGTTCAGTAGTCGTGAAGTGACGTCTTGGGAAGCCAATGGAGTTGTGGCTGGTAGAAGTTTTGAGGCGGTCACAGACTCCAGTTAAACTCGGAGACGAGGCGTGGCGGCAAAACTTAACTGAGTACACAAAACTCACAACGGAAAAGAAAATAAGTTAAAGTAAAAGAATAAAGAATAAAGGGATGTAAAGAGACTAGGTGGTTTTTTCTCATTGTGGTAGAAGCTGGCACATGGGCCAGAGCATGCTCAAAGAGCAGCGACAAAACGCGGTGGCAAAAGAGAAGAAGAGGAGAGAGAAGAGCGCTAAGAGGACCAAGAGATAGTTGGTCTGTGGACCCTTCCCCCGAAATGCATCTAACACCTAAGAAGGCAGAACAGGCCTCTGGTTCCATGGCAACCCATCTGATAACACTTGTTTTATTGCTCAAAGGAATGCGGGAACTCACTTCTTTTCCCCTTAGGAAAGAGACATGAACTCTTCTCTAATTAATTCATAGAAAAACCTGTCTTTGAATGAACACACATATCTTCAGGTCATTGTGCATATTATTACTGTTCTTGTATCTGTTTTTGTGTATTGTATCCTGTTTTATGCATGCTTATGATAGAACACTAGTCAATATTACCTCATGTATATCATGTTTGGTCTCTATCAATTCGTCTTCAGATGATCTAATTGAGAGTGTATATTATATGTCGGTACCTATGCAACATATAAGTGTTCTAAGAATCTTTAATAGTTTGTATATCAACGTCCAACCCTGTTCATATGCAAATTACCATGCATGGAGACAAAGAGTCGTAAAACTTTTCCTCCAAAAGTTCAAGTCACCATAGGCTATTTGACTACCCAGAGGTTTGACCTCTATAGCAAATAAAGCTCTCACGTAAGTGACGCCCCTGCAGTCTGCAGTTCTGTTCGATTCTGAGAAGATGAGGATGTGAGCTAAAATTCTTCTGAACACTCTAAGTTTTGTGCCAGGCCTTGCGGCCTTGACTTTCCATTCAACAAAGAATCCTCGGACCTCAGCAGATCTCTTTCTTCGCTCTTTTCCACTTTCTACCTGGAAAGAACATTTCTACCTCAGAACACCTTTGGAATTCCTCACTCTTCAACCCGGAAGAATGTGATCGGAAATCCAAAACCTTGAAACCATTAAGAGTTTCATGTGAGACTGCATCCGAGACTGCACTCGTCACGACCAAATGCATTGCAAGTATTGTACATTTAACTAAACAAAACAGAGGTTATTAGTACAACTTATAGATCCAGTTTTAAATGGCGCTGATGGTTTTACTCAGGTGCTTAAATTACTTTTTCCATAACTGCATTCTCTGGTTTTCCTGATGGTTCATCCATCAACTCTCATTAGCCCTTTCCCCGTGTATGAGTGATTGTATGTATGTTTGTTGTTTGTTAGACTAGTTTGCGTTAGTGTTTAGTTAATAAAAGTTGTGTGCACAAATTACATGAGTTTCTGGTTCTGCCTTGCAAATTAAATGTCTCTTTACGATTTTGACCCTCGCTACATGCTCTAATGCTTTAATAGGAAAGTATTTCCAGTGGCCAAGGAAATATCCTTTCTTAGAGTTGATACAAACTTGCACTGAATGTTCGCTGGACGGACAGATCAGTTGATGGCAATTTAATTCTGTTATTAATGTCAGCCAATATAAATAATTTTAATTAATCATAATGTAATTATTTATATACAATTCCCTTTTGAGCTTATAAATTGTTAGAACATATGTGATCCTGGAGCATAAAACCAGTCTTTAGTCGCTGCGGTATATTTGTAGCAATAGCCAACAATACATTGTATGGGTCAAAATTATTGATTTTTCTTTAATGCCAAAAATCATTAGGACATTAAGTAAAGATCATGTTCCATGAAGATATTTTGTAAATTTCTTACTGTAAATATATCAAAACTTATTTTTTGATTAGTAATATGCATTTCTAAGAAACTAATTTGGTCAATTTTAAAGGAGATTTTCTCAATATTTAGATTTTTTTGCACCCTCAGATTCCAGATTTTCAAATAGTTGTATATCAGCCAAATATTGTCCTATTGTCCATAACAAACCATACATCAATAGAAAGCTTATTTATTCAGCTTTCAGATGATGTATACATCTCAATTTTGGAAAATTGACCCTTATGACTGGTTTTGTGGTCCAGGGTCACATAGGACAACATTTTTAGTAAGTGTTTCACTTTGTTGTTATTTTAAAATGATTTAATTTAACATTTTTTTTTTTTATGTTTCAATTCATTATTAACTTTTCATTAAACTCATGAACTGCGGGGAGTTCCTTCACGAACCCAGTTTGGGAAACCTTGACGCAATATAATGTTTGTTGTTGTTCATAACAACAAATTATATATTTTTTCTTTCTCTTTGTATTTTTATATCAATTTGATACAAGATTATTTTATTTCAATCAAAGTGATAAACTAGTCAGGTCAAAAGTAATCTAAAAGCACATGTAATGTAATGGATTACGTTGTATCACATGTAACCTGGAATTAGGAACAAACTACAATTTGTTAGAAATTCACCAGCACTGGATTCAAATTCAAAAAGCATATTCTCCTTCAAATGTGCATTTATTTCTGTTTCTTTATCATTTGTTTATTTACCAGGCCTGCACCTTCAAAACTGAACTGAACTCATCTCTCGCTCTCGACTAATGTGTTTTCATGCTCCTGTATGACAGTGAAAGCCATTAGCATGCTGCTACTCTGATGCGTTTAGAGAGTAAGGAACGACATTGATTTTTCCTCTCCCACGTATTGGCTCCATAGTGACGCATGATGTTCTGCTAATGTATCAGTCATTATAGAGACTGAGGCATATCACAGGAGACAGACAACACCAGTAAACACTGCAGCCAGAAATGATGAGCTTTAATTCACACAGTCTTGGGCAGTCAGATATATTTGCTTTTATTTAAGATCATTGTTTCTCATATTTAAACATTTATTTTTCAGAACTTTCTGTTTATGTTGTACTGGATTTTGACTGCAGGTATTTACTGAGGCTGAATGACATATGCAATGGTTTGGAGAACGGACGGAAGTCAATTTAAGCAGTGCAGTGCTATGCTGTAAGAAAGCCATGCAACAAAATTAAATCTCTGCCGACAAACTATGATTTTACACAGCAGCTTCTCACATGCTGCAAAGCAGAATCTAAAAAATGGTACAGTGCAATGCTGCTGTGTCTAGTTCTATGCATATTAAACTGGAAAATAAGAATGTTAATACCTAAAAATGAAAAAAACTTCTCCTTTATGTGAGATTCAAGTAAACTATTAGAAACGAGAGACCTGAAATGACATTGGCAGTTGATTGTACTTCCCAAATGGCAGAAAGTGTTTGGCCTGCAGTGTGCATCATGACAGTCTAGATTAGATAGAAATTAAGTTGGCAGCCTTTGGGAAAACAAAGGACGGTGTCTGAATTAAACATGAACAGACAACATTAAAACAATGCAATTTGAATGTATTCCATAAAATATATATTTAATGTATTCATGGGTGTTTCTTTAGGCAAATCAGTATTGTTTACAGATTTTAGACAAGTTGCTTGTCATGTTTCATCAGAATTCACCCCTGTTTAAAGAACTTGTTTACAGCATTTACTATTTATTCATTTATTAAGTGGCACTGCCTGCAATCATCATTACACCATCTGTGATTTGATGAGTAATGCCATAAAATTGAATATTAACATCCAACAGTTAATATAAACAAATCAATTAAATATGCTTTTATGCTTACTGTCTCATAGTTTTATTAGAAGTGATGGGTTTTAATGTGACAACAGGTTTGACTTTGTGATTAGATGTCAATATAAACATAAAAATAAATATATTTATATAAAATACATTTCATGTAAATTTATTTATTTAGTCATTTAGCAGATGTTTTTATCCAAAGTGACTTACAAATGAGGACATAAGAAGCAATCAAAACCAACAAAAGAGCAACAACGTGCAAGTGCTATTACAAGTCTTGGTTAGCCTAACGCAGTACAGATAATTATTTTTATTATTATTATTATTTTTTTTTTTTATTTTTTAAATAAAAAGACATAGATCAAATAAAATTAGAATAGAGAGTGCTAGAGTTAGATGGTCAAGTAAAGCTGGAACAGATCAGTTTTTTGCCGTTTCTTGATGATGGGTAAGAATTCTGCTGCTCGGATTGAGTTGGACAGGACATTCCACCAGATGGGAACAGTTAATGAAAAAGTCAGTGAAAGTGTTTTTGTGTGTCTTTGGGATGGCACAATAATGCGTCATTCAGTTGAAGAACGCAAGCTTCTAGAGGGCAAATAAGTCTGAAGTAATGAATTTAGGTAAAGGGGTGCAGAGCCAGTGGTGGTTCTGTAGGCAAACATTAATGCCTTGAATTTAATGCGAGCAGCTGTTGGTAGCCAGTGCAAATTGATGACCAGATGCGTGACGTGTTCTTTTCGCCTCATTAAGGATTAATCTTGCAGTGGCATTTTGGATTAATTGTAGAGGTTTAATAGAATTGGCTGCAAGACCTGCCAAGAGAGCATTGCAATAGTCAAGTCTGGACAGAACAAGAGCCTGAACAAGGAGTTGTGTTGCATGTTCCGAGAGAAAGGGCCTGATTTTCTTAATATTGTATAATGCAAATCTGCAGGACCAGGCAGTTTTAGCAATGTGGTCTGAGAAATTCAGCTTATCATCAATCACAACTCCAAGGTTTCTGGCTGTTTTTGAAGGAGTAATGGTAGATGAGCCTAACTGGAAGGTGAGATTGTGATGACGCGATGGGTTAGCTGAAACTACAAGCAGTCCTTTCTTATCTAGGTTGAGTTGAAGGTGATGGTCCATCATCC
This sequence comes from Barbus barbus, assembly GCF_936440315.1. NCBI lineage: Eukaryota > Metazoa > Chordata > Actinopteri > Cypriniformes > Cyprinidae > Barbus > Barbus barbus. Next base: position 961,757 of record NC_136714.1, on the reverse strand, counting down.
AGCAAGAAATGTCTGGTAGACATGCTGAGATGCGAGCAGCTATCGTCGGATCATCAGGACGGAATGAGAGGTAGAGTTGAGTGTCATCAGCATAGCAGTGATATGAAAAGCCATGTTTCTGAATGGCAGAACCCAGTGATGCCATGTAGACCGAAAAGAGAAGTGGTCCAAGAACTGAGCCCTGAGGCACCCCAGTAGCTAGATGTTGCAACTTGGATACCTCAACCCTCCAAGATACTTTGAAGGACCTATCAGAGAGGTAAGACTCAAACCACTGGAGTGCAGTTCCTGAGATGCCCTTTCTCAATAGAGTTGACAAGAGGATCTGATGGTTGACCGTATCAAAAGCAGCAAAATTCCAGTGTGAAGGGATGTGTTAACGATGTGAGTGAGTGCAGGTACAACTGCAGGAGAAATGGCTTGAAGGAGATGATATGGAATAGGATCAAGTGGACAGGTAGTAGGATGAACGGAAAGGATGAGTTTAGAGACTTCTGCATGAGAGAGTGGAGAGAAGGTTGTGAACGAGTGTATGTTTGCTGGTAAGATGTGTTTGATGGATTATGGTGTGGAAAATTGTGCAGTGAGGTTTGTAATTTTATTAATGAAGAATGTGGCAAAGTCGTCAGCTGTTAGAGATGATGAAGAAAGGGAAGGAGGAGGACAAAGGAGGGAGGAAAATGTTTTAAAGAGCATGCGAGAGTTAGGCGAATTGTTAATTTTGTCATGATAGTATGTCTTTTTAGCAGTGGAAACATTAGCAGAGAAGTCAGAGAGGAGTGATCGATATAAATTAAGGTCAGTATATTAAGTAAATAGATGATATACTTTATATATATATATATATGTGTGTGTGTGTGTGTGTGTGTGTGTGTGTGTGTGTGTGCGCGTGCAATTTATACTTGTCTACAAAATTCCTTTTAGAATATAAAAAATAAATAAAAATCAAAAGGTGAAGGTTGATGACAAAAAAACTGACCCAATTTTTTCGGGTGTATTTAAACTTTTGACTCTCAGTACACAAAATCAATCGTCTCTATATAAAACAGAATGAGTGTTCTAGTTCAATATCACTCCATAAAGTGCAGATGCTGCAGTTATTATCTCTTGCATCCACTGCTAATAAAATTATCCATGACGCATTCAGGAATGATCGCTCCATTTTGACATGGTATAAAAAATAAATAATTATTTATTATTATTTTTTATACCATCCATTTAACGCACCAATGGATTATTACATCCATTTAACGCACCCAACCCAATTTAGTACAAATACAGTATAGCAAATAAATAACAAAGGTTAAAATAAATGGAACTGAATAAATGGTATAAGAATAGTATTGAAAAAAATCTGTCTTTGGTAGGCATCAAGATACGTCTGATGTTCAATGTTTGTGTAGCATTTAAAACAACAAACAAATAAATAAATAATGATTCAATTTCTGCTACGTTATTGTGCTTAGTAGTCATTAAATATTTGCTTGGTTATGTCTAGAGCTCAGCTGACTTTCTTCTAGATCATTATTCACAATGATAATGTGTATATAATGATAATAGCAATAATAATGGTTCTTCCAGTTTTCTTTCATACTAACACACTGTCTGTGACTGAGCAGCAAGGCAGCTGCCTTCATGTTTGGCTACAGTCTAATCTGAAACACCAAATTCAGGTCATGCAGCCTTTACTAACGAGTTGAGCTCAAACACTTACGTCATATTCAGTGTGCATTACTGGGAGCAGAGTTGAGGAACAGAGAAAATCCGCGTTGTATGGCAGCATTTACATGCATCATTTTCTGATGAATAGTTAGGAAGGTAGTTGTTAAGTTAAGGTATTGGGTAGAATTAAGGATTTAGAATATGGTCATGTAGAATATGTGCTTTATAAATACTATTATTCCATGGTCTCTCTGAATACTGGATTCTGATTGGCTGGCAGGTATGCAGTGTAACCGTTTAATGCACAGGTAGTTCCAAGTCAGTTTAATCACCGTTCTATATTAATGTGCTGCTTTAACTGATGCACACTAACCAACACGCATCACTCGCACACACATACGGAGAGAGAGAGAGGTCGGATTGCAGATTGTGCCACACACACACACTAGGGGTGGCACGGCACACAGATGTCAAAGGTCGGTACTTACCTCGGTTCAGTGGTCACGGTTTGATACGATTTCGGTACAACAGGAAAAAAACAACAAATCTACTATGCTTGGTTTCTTTTCATTTATTTTGAACAGAGAGTAGTACAGTAGTAATACTAAATATTATATTACATTATATAATCTGCAATACATATACATACAAGGAATAAATTATTGAAATATATTTGATTTAGTTAATAGATAAACAAGGGGGATAAAACAGCGCGATACGTAACAGCCTATATATGCTGAGTTTCAGTTGATTTTTGTGATAGGCTTAATTTGTTCACAGAAAAGAAACTCAAATGGCAGAAAGCAACATATTTATTTTCTTTATTTTATAAAAACACAATGTTTAGATTTTTATTGTGAGTGTACACAAATAAAAGCAAACCTTTATGCAGTGATGCATTAAGATGATAAGTGTTTAAAGTTGATTCTGTTGGTATAAGGAAACAGTTGAAGTGATCACACGCGCACACACACACACACACACATCAGTTCCAGCATTGCTAAAGTTGGTACTTTATCAAAATAAAATACAGTGAGCCAAACATCAGCTCACCCGTCTCTATCACCGTTGGAACTCGACTGAAGTACAAAGCCTAGTATTCACATAATAAATAATAGTTTAACATTCAAATACGTTTCATCGCAAATATGGAAATATGATGGAATATTTGGATTTGTGCCGAATGAGAGAGGTAGGATACACGAGGACAAAGCTCCATTTCGCAAACAGTTGAGTGTACAAGCCTTTAAAGTATACTCCTTTGTCAGTCTATGTGAGAGAAGCGTTCAGAATCAGCACATGGTCACTGTCTGGGGGGCTTTGTTATTGGATTGGATTCAATTTATTGTCATTGCACATGTAGGTACAAGGCAACGAAATGCAATAGAGAAGAAGAGATACAGCATAACATGAGGAAAGAGAGGAGAAAAAAAGTGTCTTCCCACTACGTCCTTGGAAGAGGGTGCAGTGAGAGAACAGACAAAAAACCTCAGCATAAAGCACAGTCAACACAGAAACATAACTTGCATAGTAATCCTAGTTCAGACGAAACAGCCATCCGGCCAGCAGCCATTGCAGCGCCAACCCACGGACCCGTTAACACCTGACAGGATGAAGCGACGAAGGCGTGGGATGGGGGTAGGGAGGTGTATGAGTGTGTGTATGTGTAAGTGTGAGTTCGTATGCCTTGAAATCCGTCTCGCCAGCACTCCAAACCAGTCGACACAGTTCGCAGGTCGTGATGCGACATAGCAATTGCCATGGAAACGACCTTGGACAGAGCACAAGCGCCCGACAATAACAAGGTGTTTTTGGGAGGAGGGAATGGAAGAAAGAGCGTCTCCCTGCAGTATTCACCGGAGAGTTGATACCAGAGCGGCCTTGCCAAGCCGTTCTGTTGTGGGAAGCCGGAAAGAGATAAGATTGTTTTGTCTTAGTGCGAACAGCTGTCTTCCAGTTTCACAGCTATTCTCATTGTCCATTCTGATCTCCATGTCCGTCGATTTTTCTTTCCAAAGCCGAGAGCTTAGCCGTGATTGAATCCATATTGCGGTTAATCGCCTCAGTCTCCGAGGCGACCGCTCTGCCTACAGCCTCAATCATGACGGGCAGCCGTGAGAGGTTTTGGACAGCCAGTCCCGTCTCCTTAATTTTCTGATAATTTAGGGCAACGCCTAATCCAAATAGCAGAAACCCAGTTATCATTGTTCCGAATAAGAAGATGTCTTCAATGTCCTCCACGGAGAGAGCCGCCAGACACACGACCCGCCATCTCTCCCATGCGTCCATCGTGTAGCCAGCAGCAAACGTCCCAGCGGGACATTCCGGTTCTCCAGATCCCGCTTTCCTAGTCGAGAAGATGGTGTCAATTGCATTTAGAGACCAGTTGATCAGATCCATAATTTCGGTTTTGCAAATAGTGCAGCGAGAGTCTCTTAAGAGGACAGGACAATACAAGAGAGCAAGCAGGGAAGTTCAGGAGGGAGGGAGGGAAGAAAAATGCGACCGCCTTCGAACAGAGCCAAACGAGAATCAATTTTTATCAAGCGCGCAACTCATGGCATTCGCTGTTCTTCTGCTGGCGGTTATCAAACAGCGTTGCATTAACCAAGTTTCCATCCAGATTTTGCCCTGTTTTGTTATCGACAAAGAGATATGCGTTAAAAAAACTTTGCGAAATTTGAGGTCTAGAGCCTGTTTCCATCCAACTGGCCTTTTACCGATAAAATGGTTTGCGTCATGACGTCATCCCTTAAAAAAACGAATTGTCGCATAAGTTATCGCAAAACAATGTTGCCCTTGAGCTGTTTCCATACATAATTTATCCTATTGCGTAAATTATAGGCTAGGCTAGCTGTTCTTCATCTATTTGAAACCAAAAAAAAGCCTATATTGTATAGGCCTACATAAAATTTGTTTTATTAAGTGTCATGAGTTTTTTTTTTTGTACTTTGTTATAGACTAGATAGATAGGCCACTGTTGATAATCAAGCAATGGTCATAAACAGTTGCAGTTGTATTAATATCATTTTTTTTCTGATTAACTTTTATAGGAAATATGAATGTTCATTCCGTTTTTTTTTTCTCCTAACCGACCGTCATATTAACCGTTAACTGACAAGATTATGTTAAATTACAATTAAATTAAATTTAAATTGACAGGTGGCTTGACCCATTACAAATACCTAAATTTATTTTCCAGGGATTCATTTTATTCACGCAAAAAGCAGCATAAACAACATGAACGTGAGGATTCACGCATTATATATAAAAGAAACAGGCCCATATGCAAAATATATTTTTCTAAATAATTAATGAATTAACAAAACAAAAGAAAAAAAACTGCAACAATTAGCAGCCTATATGCAGAATTTCGGTTCATTTTTGTGATGCACTCTTGAGAAAGCGGCAGTTTTCCTTTATTTCACAAAAGTACGTTTTGTTTTTTTTATTTTGAATGTACACAAATAAAATAAATATTTTGAATAGTTTTGAATAATGTCTTACTCTTATATGATCACAAATGAAGGAGTAGGCTAGTGCAAGTTGTTTCCAGGGGAAAACAAACCAAAAAAAAAAAAGCGATCTTACCGTCACACGCAGTTAAGCACAGCCTGTTCATGTCATAATAAAATACAGTCAGCCAAAAATATTGAAGAAACATGAAAAAAATATTTTATTTCTCCTCACTCCACAACAAATCATTTAAATTTAACGGTAGAAAGAACTAAGAACAAAGCAAGAATAAAAATATAAGAAACTAACAAGCCAAAACTAATTAATTTAAATTGTACTTCACGTTCATGTAAAACAAAATGTGCTTGGCATAATATCACGGGGTTATGGTGGTCAAGCTGAAAGGCACGGACTACAGGCTATTTAAACTGAACAGTGCACTTTTGAACTACAGGGAAACAGTGCTTTAATGTGAGCAACACTATGAACACGGACACTGCCTATAGGCTAATTCTGTCATGTGACTCCACATTTATTTGCGTTAAAGCCCCTTTTCTCGACAAAAAGTGTTTCCAAACAAGCATTTGCGACATTTGAAGTATCGATATGGAATTTATGCGCTAAAGTTAAACGGAAAAAGATTTTGTCGACACATGAGAAATTTAATCGATAATTGGCATTTCCATCAGCTATATCGTAAATATTTTAAAGCGCTAAATATTTTTTCGCAAAAAAATCCTTGGATGGAAACCTGGTTATTGATGCGGGTACCCCCTTCTGGATTGGGGGTGAATTGCCTGTATTCGTTGTAAGGCCTCATGCACCGAACCGAGATGCCCGTACCGTGACGGTTCGGTACGAATTCATGCACCGTGCCACCCCTAACACACACATTAACTTGTTGTCAACGCTTCCCCACGATTTTTATTACTAAGATAAAAGATAGATACTAGATCGTTCAGTTATATTATCCAGCAACAAGGTGATAAAATCGCTGTTTTTGAAGTAACGTTAATTGTTTGTAGAGAGACGCGCAGACACAGCAAGCAGGTACACACAACTGTCATCTCTCTCTCTCTCACAATCGATTGATAATTAATTTAAATAAATGCTATTATTCATTCAAATAAATGTCGTCTTACCGCACTATTTTATCTCTGTGTCTGATTTGAAGCTGGCAGAATGCTAGACCTAACGACATAACTGACGGAAATTTCTTTGCCTCCACGTCACGCATTAAAATCCTTTAATGCACGGCTAGCTGTTGATTATCCCATACATAAACAGCCAATATGTAAATAATAAACATGCTAATAAGCAACTTGTTAATAGTGAGAATTGGTCCCTATAAAGTGTTACAAAAATACTTATTCTTGCCATTAATTAAACTGTATTTTTAGTCATTTTTTTCACATTTATGTGCTTTTCAATAATAAGGGAGACCGGGTATGGTTGTAACATGGGGAGAGTTGCAACAGCACCATTTCCACCTCTCAGGGATAAGCTAGAAGTCCAATGATAATTTAATTATTTACCCACTTCCTCCCTGATCTTATATGACTGGTTGCCGAGGCTGTAACTACAGTAGATACTGTATATGCAGATTTTATAAAGAAAAAACAGATTTTGGTGTAAGAATCCGATTTTTTTTATCAAAAACTATGTAAATTGTAAATTGTAGATTCTCAGGAAAAATGTGATGCATTTTTAATTTCAAACTGTTATGCTAATACAGCTAATTAAACATTGGATGGCAGGGGTGTTCAAGTGAATTCTCCTGCGTCTCCACGTTCCTTGCTCCTCATTCCTCACAGTGCTAGTCGTGACAAATACATAAATAAATAAATTCTAATTCTAATAAATAATAATTCTAATAATACTGTTACTAATACTTGAAGGTTGATGTACAGTACTGTGACGTGGCATTATGCATATTGCATGCACAATGAAATGCTGATACAAAATTGTTCTGAAATTCAAATAAATAAATAAAAAGGGAAAGGTATATGCATGGAATGGGAAATCAAGTTATTGGGTGGTCTTAACAGCACTTAAGACTTTGCATAACTGGTATGATGATTGATTAAGCTTAATTGGTGTAATCTTGGGCATGCAAATGCGTTCATTGTTAATCAGCAGTATTATTGATCTGTAAAATACATCATTTAGCACTTTGATCCATGCAATTTCATGGAAACAACTAGTCAATAGGACCAAAAAGTCAGTGGGAAGTCAGTCTCATGTGAATAATAAGCCTGATGGTTGCACTACGGGACCAAGTTAAGCTTAGTTCAGCTAGTGAGGTGTATTATTAAACTTACTGTAGGTTGAACAAATGGAAGTGCATATTTTATTACAGGCCATTATGATGGGATGCTGTTATTAAACTGGGGCTATGCCTGCAGGCAATATTTAATGACTCCTATGTTTCCAAACCAAACCTTAACTCACAAACCCGTCACAGTGCAGCTCTAGCTAGGACAATAGCATGGACTGAAATCATCTTTGTCCAGCTGAAGAGTAGATTTCAATGCATCAAAAACCCTGGAGGTCAACATTTTGGTAGTTAGAAGGTGCTGGGAGAAATAGAATAGAACAAAAAGCATGGTATTATTGTGCGCCTGTAGTCCCATTAGCCGATCAGCTTACAGCAATAAAACATTTTGCACTACCATTCTATAGCTACAGGCACATTTACTATTGCTCTACAAAATTTTGTGGGCAAAATCTATTAATTTCAATAGGAATTTGTGAGATTGAAGTTGCTCACAAGAATTTGGCACACTGAACAAGAGAAAACTGCTTGTTTGAAAGTAATTTCTTTGTGAGCTGTGCTTTATGTAAGCAGTAAGAAACCAGAGGCAGTACAATATTGTGGGTAAATCATGGCTGAAGGGTGTTGTTAGGCACTTATTGCCAATACAGCAAGCCTCGAGTACCTTATCGCTTTTATAAAAAGGTTACCACACAATAGTCAAGTCAAGTCACCTATATATATATATATATAGCGCTTTTAACAATACAGATTTAACAGTATTACATTGGAGGATAGAGTGTCAGTAATGTATAATAATAAGATTAAACACTCAATTTTCAGTTAAAGGCATTTCATTATTGAATTCAGAGATGTCATTGTCTAGATCAGTTTAGTTTAAATAGTATCTGTGAAATCAAATTGACGATAATTGCTAGAAATTAAGTGTCCCCAACTGAGCAAGCCAGAGGCGACAGCAGCAAGGAACCAAAACCTTGAAAAAACCTTGGGAGAAACCAGGCTCGGTCGGGGGGCCAGTTCTCCTCTGGCCAGGATATTATTGTTTATTTATTGTTTACTTATTGTTTTAATTACAATTTTAAATGTATAAATGTATTATATTTCTATTTTTATATTGTTGCAATTTCTAACAATAATAGTATTATGTAGTTCGGTATTTTGTAATATTTTTCAGTCATTTGTTTTATTTTAAGTTTTATTGTATTTTAAGTTGAGGCCTTCACTGGGGATATATCCCCGGGGCTCATCCAGGTGTCCGGCCTCCGCCGACGATCAGGGAGACATTATCTCCTGGCGCCGATCCACCATCTGATCCGGACACGGACTGAGAAACAGAATAAGAAAGAAACAGAAAAATATTAGCGTAGATGCCATTCTTCTTATGATGTAACGAGTACATCGTGTGTTATGAGGAGTGTTCCCGCTTCCGGTTGATCTAATTAATGCAGCCTAACAATCCTTTAACGGATTTGAATAATAGAAGCGTATTAGTGTGTTATGTGTAAGACAGGTTAAAGAAATGTGTCTTTAATCTAGATTTAAACTGACAGAGTGTGTCTGCCTCCCGAACAGTGTTAGGTAGATTGTTCCAGAGTTTGGGCGCTAAATAGGAAAAGGATCTGCCGCCTGCAGTTGATTTTGATATTCTAGGTATTATCAAAAGGCCAGAGTTTTGAGAACGCAGCGGACGTAGAGGACTATAATGTGATAAGAGCTCGCTCAAGTACTGAGGAGCAAAGCCATTCAGGGCTTTATAAGTAATTAACAAGATTTTCAAATCTATACGATGTTTGATAGGGATCCAGTGCAGTGTTGACAGAACCGGGCTAATATGGTCGTACTTCCTGGTTCTAGTAAGGACTCTAGCTGCTGCATTTTGGACCAGCTGTAATTTGTTGATCAAGCGTGCAGAACAACCACCCAATAAAGCATTACAATAGTCTAACATTGAGGTCATGAACGCATGAATTAGTATTTCTGCATTTGACGTTGAGAGCATAGGTCGCAATTTAGATATGTTTTTGAGATGGAAAAACACAGTTTTACAGATGCTAGAATCATGGCTTTCAAATGAAAGATTGCTATCAAACAGCACACCTAGGTTCCTAACTGATGACGAAGAATCGACAGAGCAGCCGTCTAGTGTTAGATAGTGTTCTAGGTTATTACATGTGGGGTTTTTAGGTCTATTAATTAACACCTCTGTTTTTTCAGAATTTAGCAGCAAGAAGTTACTTGTCATCCAGTTTTTTATATCGACTATGCATTCCGTTAGTTTCTCAATTTGGTGTGTTTCACTGGGCCGCGAAGAAATTCGAAAAAATACAAATATTAAACCAAAAATTTATGAATTGATATGTACATTTTCTGAAGTATATTAATTAAATGGGTCACATGATGTTATTTTAAAGATCATTATTTGGTGTAACAGAATATGTTGACATGCTTTAATGTTAAAAAACACATTATTTTTCAAATATTGTACATTATTGTTGTTCCTCTATGCCCTGCCTCTCTCAAACGTGTCATATTCTACAAAGCCCCTCCTTCCAACAAGTGGAATCTGCTCTGATTAGCCAACTGACCCAGTGCATTGTGATTGGCCGAACACCACGAACAGGTGATGTGACCCTTTGCCCTCACACACGTCCTCACACGACGCGTTGCGCAAAACTCCACATTTGAACAGTCAATAGCAAATACTTGAACTAATAACAAAACATACTTACAGTCGCTGATTCAGAAGCGCCAGATTGTCATAGCAAAATCATGGAAGAGACCCTCTTTTTTAAGAAATAACCTTTGTGCACAGCCAGCCTTGTACTCTACTATGTTCACAAAACTGTCGTCCATAAAATGTGTTGCACAAATTCGAACATTTGGGTTGTGCTGTTCTGTTGTAAACAAATCTTAACCTATGATTGCTAATTGCATCTATTTTTGTAAGTCCAAATTAAGTGCTTTTGCTTTCTCATAAAAACGTCTCGGTTACGTACGTAACCCTCGTTCCCTGATGGAGGGAACGGAGACGTTATGTCGTGACGACATTAGGGGATTTACTTGGAAGCCCCGACTGCCTCTGATAAGAGAAAACGCCAATGAAATTTGGCTAGTGGATTTTGCATACCTGAGCCACTCCCCGTGCATACGGGTATAAAAGGGCGACAGGTGCATCCACTCATCAGGTTTTCCGCTGAGGAGCCGAGAACGTGTCCCTGGCAACCAGCGATGGTTCGAGATTGTGGCATGGGGACATAACGTCTCCGTTCCCTCCATCAGGGAACGAGGGTTACGTACGTAACCGAGACGTTCCCTATCTGTCGGTCACTACGAGTTATGTCGTGACGACATTAGGGGTCTATGGAAAGCGCCACAACCTGAACCCCGTCACGACCTTGTGGCATGCAGATGTTGACAAGCTAGCGCGTGACAGACAAATGCGATGCGAAGGTCGCAACCTTCCCGTCGCCCCAGCGCAAATTCGCTAACCTTGGTGCCCGCAGGGACCACTGAGTACATTGCTGCTGGAGATAGCCAAGCCGCTGTTCCTTTCCCCAGAAATCGGAAGGGATTTCGACCTTCTATGAAAGATTGCTTCAAGTCTTTCCTGTTTGTTGTTACAGCCCGGCAGTAACGACGGGGAAGCGAGCCTTCCGGAGAAGGGCGCTACGGAGGCCACACCCTGCCCGAAGGGAGGTAACGTGTGGAGACACTGGTATGGACTGGCCCAAGCCTGGGGCAGTGCTACATACGCCTGGACCCTGGGGCAGATCCTACCTAGGAGAAGGGAGGAAGGCTGCCAGCAGGGCCTGACAGAGCTCTGTCAAAGGGAAGACACGGGTTTACCATGAGGGAAACCGTACCGTGGATGAATACACGTGTGGGATCACCCGAAGGGAATCAGGCCGCACGGGCACCTAGCCGAGTACAGGGGCTGACCGGAGACCCGGGCAAGCTAACACCGGTACTGGGCCTGGCGTCAGACTGCTCCGCCCAGCCTGACTGCCGGGGGTGCTGGAGGAACTCCGCCAGGGTTCGCCGTTCGGGGAACTAACTGGAGGAGAGAATAGGCGCTCGTATCCCCGAGTAAGGGGGAATGGCGCAGCAAGCGTGACACCGGCCAACTCTTCCCGCCACTTACCTGTTACCCAACACACGGGAAGAGACTGGCTCAACGCGGAGACTGTAAAATCTCGCGAAGGTGTTCGGTGTCGCCCAGCCCGCAGCTCTACAGATGTCTGCCAAAGAGGCGCCGTGCGCCAGCGCATAGGAGGAGGCAACACTCCGTGTGGAGTGAGCCCTCACCCCGAGGGGGCACGGCTCGCCTTGGGATTGGTACGCCAAGGCGATGGCATCCACTATCCAGTGGGACAACCTCTGCTTGGAGACAGCCTTCCCTTTCTGCTGACCTCCGTGGCAGACAAAGAGCTGCTCGGAGCTTCTGAAGCTCCGGGTGCGGTCCACGTATATGCGCAGCGCTCTTACGGGACACAGCAACGCCAAGGCTGGGTCTGCCTCCTCCGAGGGCAGTGCTTGCAGGTTCACCACCTGATCGCGGAAGGGCGTGGTGGGAACCTTGGGCACGTATCCAGGCCGGGGTCTCAGGACAACGTGAGAGTAGGCCGGCCCAAACACAAGGCACTCTTCGCTTACCGAAAATGCTTGGAGGTCCCCGACCCTCTTGATGGAAGTGAGCGCGGTCAGGAGCGCTGTCTTGGCCGACAGGAATTTCAGCTCGACTGAGTCCAGCGGCTCAAAGGGACCCCTCTGAAGTCCAGCCAGGACAATAGAGAGATCCCAGGAGGGCATCAGGGGTGGCCTAGGAGGATTTAACCTTCTGGCACCCCTCAGGAACCTCACGATGAGATCGTGCTTCCCCAGGGACCGGCCGTCCACTGCATCGTGATGGGCCGCAATAGCAGCCACGTACACTTTCAAGGTGGAGGGCGACAGCCTGCGCTCCAACCTCTCTTGCAGGAAAGAAAGCACCACTCCAATCGTGCATCTTCGGGGGTCCTCTCGACGAGAAGAACACCAGTCCGCGAACAGACTCCACTTCAGTGCATAGGCTTGCCTAGTTGAAGGGGCCCTAGCCTGAGTGATGGTGTCCACCACAGCCTGTGGCAGGCCACTCAAGTCTGCCGCGTCCCATCCAGGAGCCACACATGGAGGTTCCACAGATCTGGACGCGGGTGCCATATGGTGCCGAGCCCCTGAGAAAGAAGGTCCTTCCTCAGAGGGATGCGCCAGGGAGGGGCTGTCGCGAGGAGGGTGAGTTCCGGAAACCAGGTCCGGGTGGGCCAATATGGCGCAACCAACAAGACCTGCTCCTCGTCCTCCCTGACCTTGCACAGCGTCTGTGCGATCAGGCTCACTGGGGGAAACGCATACTTGCGCAGAGCCCGAGGCCAGCTGTGTGCCAGTGCGTCCGTGCCGAGGGGGGCCTCGGTCAGGGAGAAATACAGCTGGCAGTGGGAGGACTCGCGGGAAGCAAACAGGTCTACCTGAGCTTCCCCGAATCGACTCCAAATCAGCCGGATCGTCTCGGGATGGAGTCGCCATTCTCCGGGGAACGTGAGCTGTCGTGAGAGCGCGTCGGCTGCACGATTGAGCTCCCCCGGAATGTGGACGGCGCGCAGCGATTTGAGCTGTGACTGACTCCAGAGGAGGAGATGGCGGGCGAGCTGTGACATGCGGCGTGATCGTAGACCCCCCTGCCGGTTGATGTACGAAACAGCCGCAGTGTTGTCCGTGCGGACCAACACGTGCTGGCCTAGAAGCAGTGGCCGGAACTGCTTTAAGGCCAGATGCACTGCCAACAGCTCTAGGCAGTTGATGTGCCAAAGCAGTCGAGGCCCCGTCCAGAGCCCCGAGGCTGCCTGCCCGTTGCATGTAGCGCCCCAGCCCCTGCTGGAGGCATCTGTTGTGACAACAACATGCCGGGACACTTGTCCTAAGGGCACCCCGGCCCGTAGGAAAGCAAGGTCTGACCAGGGGCTGAAAGAGCGGCGACACGACTGTGTGATGGTCACACGACGTGTCCCGCGGCGCCATGCCCATCTCGGGACCCGTGAGTGTAACCAGTGCTGAAGTGGTCTCATATGAAGCAACCCGAGCGGCGTGACTGCGGCTACGGATGCCATATGCCCCAGGAGCTGCTGAAACTGTTTCAGCGGAACCACTGTCCTGCCTCTGAAGGAACTCAGGCAGTTCAGCACTGATTGGGCACGCTCGTCCGTGAGACGTGCCGTCATACTCACGGAGTCTAACTCCACACCGAGAAAAGAGATTCTCTGCACAGGGGAGAGCTTGCTCTTTTCCCAGTTGACCCGAAGCCCCAACTGGCTGAGGTGCCGGAGCACCAGGTCCCTGTGACCACACAACTGTTCTCGCGACCGGGCCAGAATGAGCCAATCGTCGAGATAGTTGAGGATCCTGACGCCCACTTCCCGTAACGGGGCAAGGGCGCCCTCCGCCACCTTCGTGAAGGCACGGGGAGACAGGGAGAGCCCGAAGGGGAGGACCCTGTACTGCCATGCCCGCCCCTCGAACGCAAACCGTAGGAACGGCCTGTGTCGAGGGAGAATCGAGACATGAAAGTAAGCGTCCTTCAGGTCGATCGCTGCAAACCAATCCGCGGACTGCACGCATTTGACGATGCGCTTCTGTGTCAACATCTTGAACGGGAGCTTGTGTAGGGCCCGATTCAAGACTCGCAGGTCCAGGATTGGCCGGAGGCCACCGCCTTTCTTGGGCACGATGAAGTAGGGGCTGTAAAACCCCTGCCTCATCTCGGCTGGAGGGACCGGCTCGATTGCACCCTTTGCCAGAAGGACAGCAATCTCCTCGCGCAGGACAGGTGCATCTCGGACTGCCACCGAAGTCTCGAGGATGCCACTGAACCTGGGAGGCCGCCTGGCGAACTGAATCGCATAGCCGAGTCGAACTGTGCGAATGAGCCAGCGAGACGGGCTGGGTAGCGCAAGCCACGCCCCCAGATACCGTGCAAGTGGCACCAAAGGCACAATCGACGTGCCCGCAGTGGTGCAGCGAGGGGGAGTAAGGTTGGATGGAACAGAAGGCGGTGCGTTCTGACTCATCCCCACAAAACTCCCTGAGTCCCCGGGGGGACTGGCTAGAGGTGCGCGGGGAGGCATCGCGTCCCCAGACCGCACTCTCTTGGCCACTGGCAATATGGGTCTCGGGTGAGAGTGAGGAGGCAGTGCGTCGCACACTGTCAGCCCGCAGACCTGGGAACCCGGAGGAGAGGGAAATTGCTCTTTCTTTGACAATGTGGGTACCACTGGCCCTTGAGCCAGTGGCGGAACAGAAAGAAAAGAAAACACAGGATTCTCCACCCGGCCCTCCTCCGGGGGAAGGAGCGACGCTAGCCTCGTCGTCTCCTGGGAAAGAGCAAATTCCTCCATCTCCGGGTTGTGCGCGTCAGGGCCGCTTTGTCGTCTTCCTGGAGGACTTGGCGGCCGGCTGAGGCGCAGGGGGCGCCGCACTCCTGCGAGAGGCTCGACGCACCGGCCTAGGTGACGACTCAGCACGGGGCGGAGCAGCTCTGGAGGACGCAGGAGGGCGCCCACGGCGACCAGCAGACTGGGGCCTGGCCCTTGGGCCAGCGGTGGCAGCTGGAGCATCCCGCCGTTTAGGGAGGATGTGCTGAATTGCCTCCGTCTGCTTCTGTACTGCCGAGAATTGCTGGGCAAAACCCTCGACAGTGTCGCCAAATAGCCCCGTCTGGGAGATGGAGGCGTCGAGAAAGCGTACTTTGTCGACGTCCTTCATCTCGGCCAGATTGAGCCAGAGATGGCGCTCTTGGACCACTAACGTGGACATCGCCTTCCCGAGGGACCGCGCCGTGACTTTCGTCGCCCGGAGAGCGAAGTCAGTCGCCGTGCGCAGCTCCTGCATCAACCCCGGGTCGGGACTACCCTCGTGCATTTGTTTTAGTGCCTTGGCCTGGTGAACTTGCAGGATGGCCATGGCATGCAGGGCAGAGGCGGCCTGGCCCGCAGCGCTGTAAGCCTTGGCGGCGAGTGCGGCCGTCAGCTTACAGGCTTTGGACGGGAGACGCGGACGATTCCTCCAGGTGGCGGCGTTTTGCGGGCACAGGTGCACCGCAACCGCTCTCTCCACCTGGGGAATATCCACGTACCCCCTGGCCGCCCCGCCATCGAGGGTAGTGAGGACGGAGGAGGGAGACGAGCGGCTTCTGGCCGTGAAAGGGGCCGTCCACGACTTCGTCAGCTCCTCATGCACCTCCGGGAAGAAAGGCACCGGGGCAAAGTGCGGCCGCTGGTCGCGTTTTGCGCCGATGAACCAATCATCCAGCCGCGAGGGCTCGGGACTGGGCGGTCTGTTGACCTCCAGCCCGATACTCACGGCTGCCCGGGCAAGCATGGCCGTCAGCTCTGGGTCCGGATCGGCAGTGGCGACAACACCCGAGGGGGGCAGCCCCGCCGATCGTTCATCCTCAGAGGACGAAAGCCCATCCCCCGATGCCGCGATCGACATCTGATCCTCGGGCGGCGCACCGAATGAAATGCTGGCGGCCCCGTGAGGCGAACCAGCGAAATCACTCGGGAACCGGACGGAACAAGCGCTGCGGGAGGAGTAAGAGGTCCGTGGGGACGTGCCCGGCGGAGAAGCTCTTACCGTCACCCTCAGATCTCCCAGAGCGCCAGCCGGCGGTCCTCTGCTCGAGCCAGAGAGACCGGGACGGGTGGCGGCAGAGGGTGCCAATCCTTTCAGAAAGGAAAGGCGAGAACGTAGCGTTGCCATGTTCATACGCCCACAACAGGCGCATGACTCATCCACAAACGCATCTTCAGCGTGCTGGATGCCCAGACACTGAAGACAACGCTCGTGACCGTCATCCGAGGACAGGAAGCGACCGCAACCAAGAGAACACGGACGGAACGGCATCTTTAAAAAGACGCGAACCGCCCAGTGTTTTAGAAATTTGCTCTTTCAGGTGAAGTGCCCAGGGGAATCGCTGCTGCAGGGACACCGCTGTCTGCACCGTGACGCCACCCAGGAACAAACTCTTTTTTTTTGAGGCAGAAGGCTTTGTGGAGATCGCAAACTTCTCATCCACTCGGCTCCGAAGCAAAAATCTGATGAGTGGATGCACCTGTCGCCCTTTTATACCCGTATGCACGGGGAGTGGCTCAGGTATGCAAAATCCACTAGCCAAATTTCATTGGCGTTTTCTCTTATCAGAGGCAGTCGGGGCTTCCAAGTAAATCCCCTAATGTCGTCACGACATAACTCGTAGTGACCGACAGATAGGGAACACACAGCGTCTCCCTGACATGGTTGCATCAACACTACTGCGGTTACTGAAACCACACCTTCTTTCTATGCATGAACATTTGGGCGGCATTACGCAAATATTTCCACATCGTGACATAGACATGTGGGGGCGTGTTTGAATGAGCCGTTTTAGGGGGGCGTGGATGAGTCTTAACTTTTACAAAGAATATCGAATATCTCTTTGGGTTTGAGACTTTAGTCTTTGTAACTTTAGGGATCTCATCTATGCACGAACAGCTTGTAACACTCCAAAGAGAAAGAAAAACTTGAAATCGCATCATATGACCTCTTTAAATGCTATCCCGCTGCTGAAAAATAGCTCCAGTAAATGTCAAGATAATTTTCTGGAGTAACATGCCTTGATTCCGGCTCTAAGTGATACATTTTAAAAAGTTGGGTTGTGACAGCGAACCAAACCAATGAGAAAATGCAACATTGTAACAATGACTGTTTCAGAACAAAGCAAACTATAGCCAGTTCTGACCAGTTCTAGATAAGACCGTGTGCCTGTTTGATTAGAGTTGGAGCTAAACTTTGCAAGACAGTCGATCTCCAGGAACAGGGTTGGGCACCCCTGCCTTGTGCTATGTATCTGTCTGTCTAGACAAGACTACAATGACTCTTTCTAAATGAGACTTGTGAATTGGTCATAGGCCTCTAGAATTAGTGCTGTACAAAACTGTAAGTTTTTTTTTCTTTCCATTTTTTTTTGTTTTGTGTCTTCAACCAACTGCTGTGTTGCTGTTCACAGTTTTGAGTCTTGATCTTTATGCCATTTTTAATCAACACAGGGATGTGCAATTGTCTCAAGTCAACCCAGCTATTCTCATCAAATTTGCATGTGTGTTCAATTAGCAAGAATTGGAATTGCCAAAATTAGAAGATCTTGCATAATACATTCAATCCCACATTTGATGAGCAACGTACAAAGAAGAAGAGCAAGGTTAGGATTGTTAGGTTTATGTTGTTATGTATCTACAATGCAGACCTATTTTGAAGAAAGTGCTGAAGGAATGTATAACGTGTAACATGAGTTATATAATCAGAAAACTTTTAATTTACTTTTTAGTTTAAAAGAAAATATCTGATTTACTCTTTCAAGTTACTTTGTTTTCCATTTATTCACTGAGAGCTTTACTGTTGCCAAAAAATAACTTTTTTGTTTGTTTGTTTTGTTATTAAAAAGCAAAAAGCAAGCCCAGGTGATGTCTGCCCTGTCTTCCTGTGTCTTGTGTTTCCCTTCCTCTCGTGCCAATATTTGTTTTTTCCTATTATTCGTTTATTTGGATCCAGCCGTGTTTTATTAATCTAGTTTTCCCCAGTGTTTATAAGTCCTCTGCTTCCCTGCCTCTGTGTCCGGTCTTAATCGTCATTCGGTGTTGATTCCTGTGCTCCATGTTTCCTGGTATCTTCATTAAAGGTAATGTTAATTGTTCTCCTTGTCTCCTGCGTTCTCCTTGCTCCCAGCAACATGTGACAGGTGACCAAAAGTAATGCAAATGTAATGCATTGCTTTCCATAAAAAGTAACTAAGTAATGCAATTAATGATTTTTTTTTCTTTTATGGAGTAATACAATATTGCAAATATAATATAATAATGCATTGCTTTTAAAAGTAACTTTCCCAAACACTGGGTGCTATTTTGTGTTTTTATGTTTTGTGTTTTGTTATGAAGCTGGTCTATTCCGAGTTTTTTTTTTTTTTTCTGGATCAGGAAATGTCATCTTCTACTCACTGTTATAACTATTAACAGCTCTCTTTCACTTTCTTTTAATTGATTTTTTTGTTAAAGCCCCTTGGTGAGCAGCCCCTTTGAAATCCCATCTAATCTAGGAGACAGTTGGGTCAGACCGGAAAAAGTGTGTTTAGAATTGGGGCTGAACACCCATCCTCAGTAATCCATCAGCATCTTTGTCTCCACAGCTGTCAGGCTGCCATTTCACCAGCAGCCAGGCAACTAAACAGATGCAAGAAGATCCCCCGAGATGCAAGACTTCCTTTGCATTATAAAAGTCTGTCAGGAAGCTACATACATAAAAAAATAAAACAAAAAGAACTTAACGTTTGCTGTTAGAGTGATTTACAAGTATAGTGCCCACTATTGATAAGCCTCAATGAAAAATAACCTATGAGAAGTTACATGTTAATGCCACCAAGTTCCTTCTGCTCACTAAAAACCAAATGTGTGTGAACGCAGAGGATCATGGCTACTCAAATTAAATGCAAACCTGCAGTCAGCTGCAAGCCTCAACCAATCTGGTTTGACCCTGACAGACAGAAAGCACAGGGTCAGAAGCGATCAATCTGCCTGCTGCAGCTCGTGAGTGTGTAAATCCTGTTTACATGCTAATGGAGAATCAGTGCAAGCATTCAAAGAGCTGTAACCAGGGACATGAGCACAACAAGCCTAAATACAACTCTCAGAAAGATGAGCGGGTGCTTCACTGGCGCTTTTTAAACGGTTATTGATCAGAGATGCATTTAGTCTGAGGAGAAACATTTGTGCTTCTCGATTATAAATGATTAAGAAGTATTCTCAAACTATCCTATTATAAAATAAAATGAAATAATGCACTTATCTTTTTTTTTTCAGTGCTTATTGAAGTCAAAATAAATAAACTGTCCAGCAGCATCAGATACAGATTCAACTTCAACCACTGAAATCTGAACCATTAAAGCAGGATTTCTCAAGGAGGATTAACTTATTGATCAGCGAGAGCCTGAGACTCAGAAAGGAATACTTATCGGACCACAGAAAATCTTCTTGAAGAAATAGTTTCGAATGAGTTCCACCAGACTTTAGTACCATCAGGAACACAAAACTATAGGTTTCTGAAGGCCATAGATTGAAAACATTTGACTGAATGCAATGTCTCAGTATTTATGCAGTGAACTGGAAGCTATGTTCTTCTGGTCTTCCCACAGATCTGACCCACAGACCCGGTCTGGAAGTGGTTCTGTGTGTGGGATATAAACTTCTTTGGCCTGTTAATGTTGTGATAAGCCTTCAGAAGTGATGCCAGTTGGAAGATAAACTGTGGAGACCATCTGCTTATGGACTCATTCAGGAGAAGCGAATCATACAGCCTGAGATGACAAAGACTGTGATGTGTGAATGAGAGTAAAAGAAACCTCAGCAAATGACAGTGAGTGGGTGTCATGCTCTGAAACTCTTTTGACAGTTCATGTTAGCGTCTGCCCACAAGCCCTGCGGGGGGGTTCTTCAAAAATCTTTGACATATTCTCTCTTGTTTGAGAGGAAAAAATGACAAAAAGCACAAGATACTGTAGGAATTGAATGCGTTAAAACTAATCTTGGGCGAGAGCAGCTCTATGATGCTGAAGTATTTATGCAGCGATTGGGAGGCAACAGAACATTGCATCAAATGCATTCACTAAGACTGCATGATTTGGTATATTTAAATAATAAATGGATTAATTAATTAACACTACTACTAATAAAAATAATAATACACTTTTTGCACTGAAAACATAAAGCATAAACATTGAACTTATGTCGACAGAATCACATTGAAACAGCATTTATGGAAATTACAATTACAGCTAATTAAAAACAACCAAAAGAAGGATGGAAGAAGGAAAATCATTAGTACAATTTTAGTATAATAGGGTGTCATTAAAATAAAAAATAAAAAATAATGAAAAACACTTGATATTCCATGAATTTGTTATATTTCCATTGGGACCGAAGCAATATTATTTACATATTTGTTGGTGACAGAAAATAAATCACAACAAAAGTTCTTCATAAAAGAGGTCAAGATTGATGGATTATTTGTTAATTTGTTTATTTACTGTTAATCATATTTAATAACTTGGCAGTCTATGGATTACTCAAGATGCTTGATAATTTCATATTTTGTTTTGGAAAAGACAATTCTATTTTGGCAAAATATATTAGTATTTTTTATTTATTTAATTTTAATTTAATTTTCAAATGTTATTTTTTTATCTATTATTTTTAAATCTATTATTAAAAATCAATAAATTATTTTAGATATATATTTTTTCCTTATCTTAATACTTGAGGTACAATATGTACGTTTTAGCTGTAAGAATGAGTTAAACTAATTAACTACAGGTGCATCTCAGAAAATTAGAATATCGTGAAAAAGTTATTTTTTTTCTTGTAACTTATTTCAAAAAGTGAAACTTTCATATATTTTAGATTCATTACATGTAAAGTAAAACACTTCGAAAGTTTTTTTTGTTTTAATTTTGATGATTAGAGCTTACAGCGCATGAAAGTCAAAAATCCAGTATCTCAAAATATTAGAATATTTCCTAAAATCAATGAAAAAAAGGATTTACCAAACAGAAAAGTTCAAGTTCTTTAAAGTATGTTCATTTATGCACTCAATACTTGGTCGAGGCTCCTTTAGCACAAATTCCAGCATCAGTGAGGAATGGCATGAGATCAGTCTGTGGCTCTGCGGAGGCACTATTGAGTCTTCAGCTCATCTGGATTGTTGGATCGACTGTTTCTCATCTTTCGCTTGAAAATATCCCATAGATTCCATATGGGGTTCAGGTCAGGCATGTTGGCAGGCCAATCAAGCACAGCAATATCATGGTCAGCAAAGCACTTGGAAGTGGTTTTGTTACTGTGAGCAGGTGTTAAAGTCCTCCTGGAAAAGGAAATCAGCATCTCCATAAAGCTTGTCAGCAGATGTAAGCATAAAGTGCTCTAAAATCTCCTGGTAGACGGCTGCATTGACTTTGGACTTGATGAAACACAATGGACCAACACCAGCAGATGTCATGGCAGCCCAGACTTCAGAAACTTCACACTGGACTTCAAGCAACATGTATTCTGTGTCTCTCCACTCTTCCTCCAGACTCCAGACATTGATTTCCAAAATGTACTTTTATCTGAAAAAGGACTTTGGACCACTGAGCAACAGTCCAGTTCTTGTTCTCCTTAGCCCAGGTAAGATGCTTCTGACGTTGTCTCTGGTTCAGTACATATTCAGTACAGTTCGGTATATATATATGGGAAGTGAACATTACTGAAAGATAATTCTTAAATAATTTCTTGCAATAAAATGTGAGGGATTTTTAAGGAAACCAATGTTTATTGTATAAATATGTAACAAATATATAATACAGTATTTGCAAATATGTGTGTGAGTAATACACATGGAAAACAAGAGTGACACATACAACACCAAAACAAAGAAATTATAATTTAGCTTTTAGTCTAAACTGACTAATAAACAGAGAGTTTAGAAAACTATATTACTCTGACTAGCCAAAATACAAACGTCTAGCCTCTAAGCCGGTGTGTATATATGAATCCTGAATCCTCCATGTGCTTTAATTTTCATTTGATGAATTGTGCAATTCTAGGATTGAAAGATTTCCAAACAGAAAACAATTTAAACCAAGTCTCGTCTGCTTTTTGCTGACCCACTGCTGCTTTCGAAACACTTCTGGCTTTGTTTGTCTGCAGTTTTATGGCATCAGTGGTGTAAAGGGCTAAAGTTTCCTGTTTTGTGTCCACATTATTTCAGCTGATTAAGAATCTGTGGGTCCCGGTGCACTTTGAAAACATTAAAGTTAGATCAGTTCGCAGCTCTTGGCTCAGGTTTAGCTGGAGTGATCTATGGGCCTGCCGGCGTCTGTGACATTGTGTCTAGAGCTGTAATTTTCTAGGTTCTCTGGGGACGCATTACACAGATATAATTACCAGCTTGAAGACGCTCACTACTGTTTGTACCTATGCTAAGCATTCATCACGCAACCGTGTGCCCGTGGGCTCTGTTGACGTCCTGCGGCTGCGGGAAGCATGCAGCGTTAGTAATGGGATTGAGCTGCTTGACAGAGGTTGGGTTCATAATTCCTCGCCCCACTGCATCCGGTCTGATGTTTTGTGAACCTTGCCTCTTTTATTTAGCTCAAGGGTGGGTGCCACACTTTAGCATTTAATCTTTTTGCTGCTGATAATTTTATACGGGTGTTTGGCAGACCAGCCGTTTCAATAACAGGTCATTCCCAGCAATGCGTCATGCTATAGAGTACCTATTGAATTATCTAACTTTTAGAGAGTGGATTATGATTCTGTTTAAATGTAAGTATTTCTATAAACGCACAGACTGTGGTCAAGCGCAGGCACCTAACTGAATTAATTTACTACTATAAGAAATAATTTGTTTACATAAGAGTGTCAGTTTGAAGGTAGCTTTGATTATTTTTTTTATTTATTTTTTTATTTTTCAGAAGGGAAGGTAATACTTAACAATGACTGTACTTTTGTTTTCTCACCAAAAATGATGTCACTTCCTGGATGAATGATTATGGTCATTAAGGACTAGGCAAGAGATGTTACAAAATAGCTACATTTACATGCATCAAAATAATCCATTGATAATCAAACTGATGACTCAACCAGACTAAAAAAGATTTCATGTAAACACTTCAGTCGATTCCATTGAGCAAAATCTGAATGAAATATCATTTAAATGGAAAGGGGTAGTTTAGACCTCAAATAATCTGATCAATTAGTTATATACAGTATATATATATACTTTATATCACTAATTGATCAGATTGTGTGTGTAATTTTTTTTTCCTTCAGTTGGATTCAAAAATATCTTGCATATATTATATGGCAATCACTTGCATTTTTTCTTAATACCTTTTCAAATGCTATACTTAATTATTAAAATATTAATTTTAAAATCTCAGGAGTACTTAAAGGGGTCATTGATTATGATTTCACTTTCTTAACTGTAGTGTCTAATGTTCAACAAAATCAAAATCAGCATTTCCAATCAACATAAAACACAAATGTTCATGTTACAAAACTGCCTGGAAGAGGACGTGTGTCTATATCGTCCTAATGCACGGTGAGAAGGAGAGATTGAGTGGCTAAAGACTCTCCAAGGACCAAATCTGGAGAATTGCACAAAATAGTTGAGTCTCGGGGTCAGAAAACCTTAAAAAAAAAAAAGTCAAACAGCCCATCACCACATGTTGTTTAGGAGGGTTTCAAGAAAAATTCTCCTAGCTCATCCAAAAACCAACTCCAGCATATTCAGTTATCAGACACGACTAGAACTTCAAATTGGACTTGTTTTTATGGTCAGATTTTATGGTCAGATTTTATGGTCAGATTTTTAGCAGCAAACACTCAAGATGGGTTTGGTGAACACAGGGATATATATAAAAAGTACCCCATGTGTACAATGACATATACTACTGTATTTTTGATGTTGTGGGCCTATATTTCTGCTGGAGGTCCTGGACATCTTGTTTAGACGCATGGCATCATGGATTCTATCAAATACCAACAGATAAAAAAATCAGTAAGTGACTGACTCTGTTAGAAATCTTATAATGGGCCATGTTTGGATCTTCCAACCGTACAATAATCCAAACACAAACATCAAAAACAACACAAAAATGGGTCACTGAGCACAAAACCAAGCTTCTGCTGGCCATTCCAGTCCTCTGACCTGAACCCTGTAGAAAATGAGTGAGGAGAACTGAAGAGAAGCACCGTCATGGAGCTGTGAATCTGAAGGATCTGGAGTGATTCTGGATGAAGGAATGGTCTCTGATCTCTTGTCAGGTGTTCTCTAACCTCATCAGGCATTATAGGAGAAAATTTAGAGCTGTTAAACTGGCAAATGGAGGTTTCAAAAAAGTATTGAATAAAAGGGTGCCGTTAATTGTGGCCAAAGTGTGTTAGAGAAAAATATTTATTTCATAATAATATTTCAATGAAAGGTTAGATTTTTTAGTTTTTTTTTTTTTTAATAAATGACCAAAAGGATTAACAATGCAGATTAATTTCCACAGCCTTCTTTGATCATATTTACCAAGGGTGCCGATATTTTTGGCCATGCCAATGACTTTATATATATATATAGCTTTAATGAACACTGTTAATTATGGCACACAAGAAGCAATGTGATTTTTGTATTCAGCACGTCAAACTTCATTACAAAAAAAATAAAATAAAAGTGAAACAAAACTTTAAAAAAAAATGGTTCCAAGTGAGATGATTGTATTATATGTTATAGTATATAATTAATGAGCTAATGATTTTTTCATGTTTTGTTTTTTCATGATTGTTTAATGTTAATGCAAGCTGCCACAGGAAAATCAATCAATCAATAAAATCCCTTATTTGAAGGATTGTGAAAATGATGTTGGTCACTGTTGATGGTAATTGGTTGGAGTTAGCAGTGCCTGGAAAGGACTTCAATGTTCCAGTTGCTAAAGAGGTTGTGACACCAGCAAATGGATCCCGCTTTGCTCTTTTCCCGGTGGCACGGCCATCAGGTGTCCACCTCTATAAACACTGATGCGTAAACATCTGCTTCCTAGAAGAAAACTCCACTCCAATCCTTTTTACGTCAAGTTGGGACAACGGCTCGATTTATTTTCTCTCTTTCTCTTTATTTTTGTTTCCCTATACCTCACTTTCTTGTCCACATATTTGGTAGCAGGTAGTCTAAAACCCAATACACTGAGGAATAGCCACAAAACGTACTGTGAAAACTATTGAATTTTATCAGTAGTGCCTGCTTAAAGACCATAGTTTTCCCAAATGCTTTTTAAGCCTAAGTATAACCACTTGCATCAATTTTCATATGTACTGTATATGCATTAGTCTCTTTTTACTAGATGGAAACACTGGTTTGTTGGTGGCTTCTCATCTGTCTTATTCAGCAAGACATTCTTGGTTAACCAGTTTTGGTTGCCCACACCAAACCAGCCTGGCCCAGCTTCAAAATTCATGCTGTTTTTAGGCTA
Source organism: Barbus barbus (assembly GCF_936440315.1). Taxonomy (NCBI): domain Eukaryota; kingdom Metazoa; phylum Chordata; class Actinopteri; order Cypriniformes; family Cyprinidae; genus Barbus; species Barbus barbus. The sequence goes on along the minus strand of NC_136714.1, from coordinate 936,255 downwards.
TTTCAATATGATATAATGCATAATGAATATAATTATTATTTGTTTTTTATATACTCAATAAACAGTACATTGTTTTATCCAAAGCATCTCAAAGTACGCTAATTGCTGGTACTTGAAATGTGTTGTTTTCATTCAACAAAATATGTGCTTGTGGAGGACTGGATGTGATGCATTGTGACGTGATATTTCTGCTTACGTTTGTTGAGATCAGCTCTCATCTGTTACAGCTTTAATAAGTTCTATCCTAACTGTGGCCTTCCGTCCGCTTGCCACCAGAGGTCGCCTTCCTATTATATTGACTTTCACATTACACAGACTGTTGCATGTCACTCTGGACTGCATTTCCCATCATCCATTGCACTGATTACACACAGCTGTAACCAATCACACACTCACTATATTACACCCACTCAGATCCTTCTCAAACTGCCGAGTATTGTTTAGCATTTATCACTGTGCTAGCTGATAGCTACTTTACGGAGCCTGCCCTAGTTTTTCTAGTCTAGTCATAGTTCTGCCTAAGTTTTTCTAGTCTAGTCATAGTCTTGCCTTGCCTGTTTTTCCCATGTTCAGATTCTTGCCTGTGTATTTCGGATTACCTTTTCGTCTTGCCGTTCGGACTCTGTTTGCCCCTGCCTAGACAATTGCTGTGTACCTGGATTATCTCTCTTTGCCCTGCCATGTTGGATATTGTTCGCTGTCGACTGATCATGTCTGTTCTTGGATTACTTTTTGTCTTGCCTACGCCATACCTGTTGTTGTTATCGACCCATGCCTGTTTTTGACCACGTCTTGGAATAAATAGCTTTGCATATGGATCTGCACGCTTCCTCTGTTCACTCCGTTACAGCACTTTAATTTTTTATGCAATTTTTGTCACGCTATATAACTTTTTTTTTTTTTTGTGAATTCACTTATAAGTGTTTTGACCAGTGGCACAATATTGACATGATAGCTCAATGATGATCGCTTCTTGCAAGATTCAAACCTATAAATTACTTTTTTTATTTTATTTATCAGCCTAAACAATGTGGTATAGCATGCACCTTACTTCAGACAGTGCACTTCATTGTTGAAAAGCTTGACTTTTTTCTCTTACATTATCTATCAAATTTGCCAGCCACTTGGTTTTAAGAAGTCTTCCAGGAGCCTTCATTCTTACATTAACCAGTTACAGTATTAGTCATGGCTCATATTCCAGCTCTGCTCGGAATGGGCAGAGGAAGCTGCTGAAGTGCCAAAGCCAATCCGGCCACATATTACTGGGCCTAAATGATTGGTCAGTGGAGACAGATGAAGATGAATGGCTTTCTTAGTCAAGATTGAAAGTAAGGAGGTTGTATTTCATATCAATATACTGGTCTGATCTGCTCTTTGCTCAGTAAGCTGGCTGATTTCCTTTGACAAGCAGAGGTCTAAGAAGTGGAAAAGCCACTAAAAACATTCTGTTTTAAAAATATGTGAATCTACATTGATTAAAAGTGTTTAATTAAACAGGACTAGATGTACAACTTTCCATTACTTCCCATGAAGATTAAGTGGACAGACAAATTAGATCATTCAGATGGCTAAGGAGTGTAAAGTCTACTAGGATGCCATAAAGGAGATAAAGTTGTTTATTATCTAATAAGGTTTAAGAGCACCAAGTAACTCTGAGAACGGAGAGGTACAATGCCTCATTAAATCCCGGAAGCATAAAAATTAGCCCATTATCGGATGTACATCCGCTTCGTACATTAAAATCTATTAATGTAAAAAGCAACCAAGGCTGCTCTAAGACGGTTGGCATGCTGGTAATAGATGTACTTGCATAGCTCAATTGACTTTCAAAAGCACTGAAAGAAACCAAAAGCATTTGCTTGTTCTCACATTAGGCTTCAACACAAGCTGAAAATGGAAGGATGTCCTCTGGAGCTTGTTCCAGCATGCCTTTAAAATGTTCTCGGCTTGTTTAGCTCATATTTGTGTCTCTTGGCAGCATCTAAAAGTGCATTTCTCACTGGAACTTCTGTGTTATTGAAGGGGATGCCAGCTTTCTTATCACCCCTAATCAGACTGACATGATGTGCCCACTGCGCACCTGACACGCCAGAACATGTTTCAGGTGTGTGAGTAACAGTCTCCTCTGCTTTTAGACCACCTGTGGAGACCTAGAGGACACACAACAGAGGACAAACTAATGCCGCTACAATGGTCCCTTTGGAGCCTGTCCGCTTTTCAGACTTTGCTGAAGGACAGTGTTTACGCAGAAATGATTTTAAAGACAGGCATTGTGAAAGGACAGGTGCGCATCAGACGTGTCAAGCATTCAGTAAGCTACAGCTTTGAGCTTTCACACTGACAGTGTTTCTGGTGCATTAACCACCCCCACATGAAACAAATACCATAGTAATTTATAGTAAATACTACAGTGTTTTTGAACCAAATTATAGTAAAGTGTATTATACTGTATATATTATAGTATTTACAACACTTTGTTAATTAATGCTACAGCATACTGTATAGTGAACTGAAAAACTGTAAAAAATACCATAGTATACTTTAGTTTTTACTACGGTAAACTGTAGTGTATTGTAGTATAATATACCCTATAGTTGTAGAGAACTTAGGTTAGTGTTGGGTAAAGTAATTTGTTTATATTACTATAGTTTTTATATTACCACAGCAACTATAGAATTACCACAATAAATTAATTCAAGCACTTTACTATAGTATGGTTCAAAAAATACTAGTATTTACTATAAATTACTATATATATATATATATATATATATATATTTTTTTTTTTTTTCATGTGGGTCTGCAGCTTTATACAGGAAATAAAAGGATTTCCCGGTTACTTTATTTAGGCTGAGCCATACTTGATCATCATTAAATCTAATATACATGATAACCAAGATATTTACATCCATATATGTGGGTTAACACTCCACCTTAAACTTAAACTATAAACTGTGCTGCTAGTTAGTGATAGCACACATGCATGTGCTAATAACAACACTTTCACTTTAACAATCACTTTTTAATCTTGTGCAGAAATCCAGAAAATAACTCTTATTTCAACATTTACTCTATTTTAACAGTTCTAAGTGAAACATTGTGGAAATCAGAAATTTCCACAATGCTTCCTGTGGATTTTGTAGTCAGTTTGTAGTCTGTTTGTTCATTGGTTCTCGTGCCATATCCCATCCTATCTATCCTATCCTATCCTATCCTATCCTATCCTATCCATCTCACACCCTCACACATCCCATCCTAGGAGTTTTGGTATGCATAATTCATAATGCTAATCATCAGTTTGTTGGTCTCCCATGTGTTTTCCTGTTCATATTCCTCAAGTCAACATATAAAAACCTGCTCCTTTGTTCCCTGTTTATAAATAAACACGTGTATACATGTAATAGGACCAGTGGCCCACTTTTCTGATGTAAAGGTGATAATTCCGCTCTGAGTGTTTGCATAGAACTAATCAAGGTGATCTATGATCTCCCATCATTCTCAGACGACACAACTTTGTGTGGACATGACAAATTCCCAGGATGCCTCCACGGTTGTATGATTTATTCCTGCAGGCCTTGAACGATCCAATTACTGTTAACATTGTTGTTAATAATTAATCAAAGATGGCTGTTTTTAATGATTTATGAGTTGCTTGCCACCTCTGGATTCATTAACGAGATTCCACATGCGTTACTTTTAACATGGTTTTGTACTCCGACTTTTAACATGATTTTCTGATCTCTAATTGCCGTTTCATGTGATATTTTGCATCTTATGAACTTAGCTTCTGCTTGCATAGTAATTTGGTCTCAGAGGAGATTATTAAACACAATTATAGCACAATCCTGTGAAGGGCAATGGCACTCAAACTGTATTCGCAGTCATTCTCATCAGGGTTTTCTCAGGGGTGGAAATCGAACCAGTGCCTCTTTAGCACCTCCTCAAAAACAATAAAATACAAGTAAAAAGTCATATGAGAGAATGCAGTGCCTCCTTTTTATTGTGATCGCATGGTGTAAAAGCTTGTTTATTTTGCAATAATAGTTGGACAGTTCTACATTGTCCCACCTGTTCAAAACTACTTGCCACCTAAGTAAACAATTGGATGTTAAATATTGATTTGATTTGAAGTATTTGAGTTGAAATCATATACAAAGCCAACTACAAAATGCCATTTTTATCCAGCTAAACTTCTACAGAACAAACAGGATTTCCGGACATCTACGCTGCCTTCAAAAAGCCATCAGATTTCAGTAAACAGGATGTGACAGTCGTACTCATCATTTCCCATCATGTACTCATAACAATAAACATTATACAATGTCAATTTTGGACTGAACTATTTTGCTTTGATAGATTGTTCTCTGCCAATTGAGACCCTGTATAATGAGTAGATGAACAGTATTGCTATAGTGTGTTTTGGGACACTGGATTGGTTATCTGCTGCCAGAGGAATGAAAAGGACAATACGAGTCCTTCTTCTGCTGCTGAAGGTCACCTTTGTCTCATAAAGCCCTGTGACAATAGGAAATTAGGATAGGCCTGATCTGCTCAGAGCTGATTTTCTTTCCATTAGTGGAAGTCAGAAAGAATCAGCAAAGGCGTCACTTCAAACAAGTTCATCTGAATTCAAGCTTGCTAACCACTTCTCTCCTCCATCAATCATAGTCTTCAGGATGTTGAGGACATTTTTTCCCACTCAGTTTGGCTTTACATATCAGCTTAAATGAACTTGGCAGTCAATTTGTGAATGAAATAACACAAGATTAAACAAAAGGGTCACTTAATGGTATAACTGTAACCTCTAAACCTGATGGATTTAGTCATTTTGTTTGGGGAAATAATAATAATAATAATAATAATAATAATCAAAATAAAAATTCTTACAACTACAATAGAGCCTCAGCACTTTGCACTTGAACCGTTAAAAAATTATAAAAAATAAAATAAAATAAATAAATAAATACATTTCAATAAAAATTTAAATAATACATTTTACTGGTGGTGTCTGATTACCCCCCCCCCCCCCCCCGCATAAATGTATATTGTGCAGTCTCATCACAATCAAGTTTAAATTCTGCATTTTAAGTTTTTAAAGGTTTTGTTTTAATGAGTCTTAATGTACTGGTCTTAATAGAGAGAGAAGAAGAAAATGCCAATGTGAGAGATCTACTCAGACAATGAAATCAATATAAATAAATGTCTTAATGTGTTTTAGGATACAGAGACCACCGTTGCAGCAGACCACCATCTTCACTGTACCCAAGGACATAGATATTTCTATTCCCAGAGGCTCAGAATAAGCAAAGAACGGGTGACCAGAGCAGACAGGGATTTATGTTGTCTGCTTAGCTCCACATTGTCTTGAAAATGGTGTGTACTAAAAGCAGAAATGGTTCACTTAGCTGTTATGGCAATAATCTATCAGACTAGAAAGTGAAATATGATTTTCGCTTTCAATAAGAGAGTGGTTCTCAACAGATTTTGCTTTAGGACCAGTATTTTTTATCCTGCAAAAGTGAACACAAATGGCCTTTAAATGAAACACTGGAAAGTATTAATATTGCAAAACATAAGCTTAATATGAATACAGACATTTCACTAATTCACTGCACATGTAGGCGTTTAGGGGTTACATTTTCTCTTCTTTTGCACACAGCCTGCACATTTTGTTTTTTTACAGTTTGGTTGGATATTTAGTGTCTTGCAGTGTGAAATACTATATTTCATCTTCAACATTTTATTCTCTTGTATAATTTTCATACATGCAGTTTTGATGACATCATATTGAGCAAAAACTCTCATCGTGTCATCAGCGGTTCTATGGATCTTTCATGATCTCGTCTTGGGCTCCACCAAACCATTGCTCACCCTTTTTGAGAGTGTATTGATCCAGCATCGATTACAATACATCTCTGTTAGTCAGTGTTGGGTGTTAAAGTAATTCATACTATTTCCTGGCAGCTGGGTTATTCCTGCTGTGTGTCTTTATGTGAAGTTTCATAAACCAAAAACAGGATAGTTTTCGCAATGCTTCTCACCCCTAAAAAAACAATAGAGCAAATTAAATCCAGTCTTTAGAGTCTGAGCCGTTAACCAGAATAAAGCCAGTATATAGGAATTTTACTGCAATTGTAATTATAAAACATATTTTATTCCACCAAACTTTTCTGCAGTGTGCTTACTAGACTAATGAACTGAATGAGAAAAATCTAATCAAATGAGAAAATGTGGAAACAATCAAATATGTACAGCGTTATTATAGTCAAAATAATGTGTTAAATGGGCCATCAAACTAAAGTGAAACTCTGTTTTTCATTTTGGCTTGTTCTGAGCAAAAAGTTTTTTTTTTATTTGTGTTGTATCTTACTTTATATTTTATTAATTGAATACAAAGCACTGGAGACTCTGACAGTGTGCCTTCGGGTGACAGAGGCTTCATTTATAGCCTATGCATGACATACTGCAGATATATTTATTTAAAATGTATTTATAATATAAACTAACATATAGCATTTAGTATAATTTAGTTTCGTAGTTGTAGTGGCAACGTGTTTGTTTACAGCTCAACATTTTTTTGGGGGGGAATGGGCCACATATTTCAGATGTCCTTTTCACTGATGGCCTTGAAGTTTTGCCTTAAAGTTTGAAATATTTTAAAATGAATAATCAAGTTGACTCAAATATCTAAGCAAATATTACAAAAAAAATTAAACTGCAGTGCATTCATGCTCATCTTTCTTTTGAGCATTTTACATGTCCTGTTCCTGCAGATAAGCACATCAGGATTACTGAAAAATAAATAAATAAATAAATAATGCTCTAAAGGTTATACAGAAAGATATTTAAATTTAGTTTTGTTTTGTTGTCATTCCACCCTTTTCAAGGTTAAAATGAAAAACGTGTAGGTTTCACAACACCGCGTGGATGCAACGTCTCTGTGGAGGCAGACGATCGAACCATAGGGTTGCATGAAAATCATGCTGTTGTCTTTGTTCTCTGAAGCAGTTTGTATTTCAGATCCAACATTTAGTCCTGTGTAATATTAAACACGACATCACTTAATGTGGCATATAGAGATAAATCTGAATATAGATGCCTGCCCACATGTGAAAACCTATGGTTTCTACTTCCATTTCCCATTTATTATTATTTTTCTGCTGGAAAAGAAATTGCTATTTATACAAACATCAGTGGGAGTTATGTGCATTAGTTACACAAGGAGTCACTGATCCTTTAATGGCAAATGTGAGTACATGTGTGAATAAGATGATTATGTTGGTGTGTGTGGGTTAGGCAGGGATTCTCCGATCATAGGCAGACAATTCAAAAAAGAACTAAATAAAACCATGCATTTTTGCTTGGGGGGGGGGGGGGCTAATAGGTCATTAAATGTGAAATGTGTGAAACTGGCACGAGACCAGATTATGGCAGATTAACACATAATTATACAACATTTGCACGCAGCAAGAGTACACTGTAGCTTTTGCCGGACAGTGTGTCATCCGCTGAGGAGATGTGCAGCTTTTTTATTTCTAGCATATGCTCTCAACATGATGCCTATGAATAGACCCAACAGTGACTTCACCCTGCTAACACACAGCTTTACACTCATGTATTAACATGTGTCGTGACATATTTTGATAGGAACAGTTGTTCTCACCACAGGTACTTCATCAGTCATGAGGTACTTGCTATGAAATAAAATGCTGTGTGTGTAATTAAATATAAAAAAAGAGCTTAGGTAAACAGCTATGCATTCACTGCACAAATAATTAAGAATTTGGGTTGAATTATAATGGTTAAATGATAATTTGTTATAGATCTGTTTGACAGTGGGATATACCATTATAATCTACCATTGAAAATAGATGCCTTGACCTATGTTTCTGAAAAAAACAACAAAAAACATATCTATATAAATGAACACTAGAGGCAGTAAAACTCCAACAACTTTTATACCTTTTCACACAAATTATGATTTACAGGACCAGAGTTTCCATTAAGAAAGCCACATTTTTCCTTGCACAGTACTATGCTATGACTTTAAAATCATTTTAACGTGCTGTGAGATTTGAATATTCACTTGACATTTTACTTTGAAACTGCTGCAAAACATGCAGAAACACCACCACAAGCACATATTTTCCGTGAGGGTTGATTATAGCACTGTGTCCTGTACAGGCACAATGTACTAAGATTCCAGCAACAAGCAATTTGTCTGTACACACCAGATTCGCCACGGTTATGAGACGCGACGTAATCAATCAAAAATCACAGCTAATCAGAAGAGCACACTGCTGAAATAGATAAGTACATAATCCAGTTCATAATCATTAAGCTATATCAAAAACACACACTGAGTGACAGATACAATCTTAAGTGACAATGTATGCATTTTTTTTTCAAAGTGCACGTTTTAGAGCATTTTTAGACAATTTCTACAAAAACATGAATTTGTGAAAATGGTGATGCCATGCACATATGTATTAAGTGTTCAGTCTGTAGACACACAGTGTTTCTTTACAAAGTGACATCACCAACTGCTGGCCTGGCATGCAAAATGCAGCTTTTTAGTCATTTTTGCAGATCCATGTGAAAAATGCGAAGGAAAAGCTTACATCGCTGGTGTGTAAACGTACCCTAAAACAAAATCCCTTGTTGTGGATCGCCGTAGTGGCTGGTTAGGACAAAAAGTCTAAGTAACACAGAAAATATATATTTATTTGCAACATTTTTTTTAAGAACCAACTCTCACTATTTACCAGTTGCTTATTACCATGCACACTACTAACATATTGGCTGTTTATTAGTAATTATAAAGCACACATTGTGCATGAAAATATTTTAGATCCCTTAATCTACCCAGTATACCTCACCACCTATTAATAAGCAGCAAATTGCATGTTTATTGAGGCAAAAGTCATAGTTGATAGTGAGAACTGGTCTCCAAACTAAAGGCTGAACCCTTTTATAGTCATCCTAACATAATCAAGCAAAAGCTAAATTATATATTCTCTTTTAAGAATCCCAGATAATATGTTTCTAACCGTTCCTCTTTGGATTTCTTCTCATACAGCGGTTGGCTTTCTATTTTTACCCTTAAGTTTAAATTCCCCTTGTAATGTCCCCTTGGAGCCCTTTTTTTAGATCCACTGGCATTGTGATGTGTAAGATCAGTGTAATTATCTCAGAGGTTGCCGTCTCCTCTTAAGCTCCGGTTTGACAGAGCACCTGGCATGGGCTCGGGCCAAAGACGACTAAAACTGGCTTGCAAAAGCATGAAGTTGTCCTGTGGAGACCCAGCAAGTATTCTAGCAGATGGCAAGCGCTTCACTAGTGCCAAGTAGTGATCTTAAAGCCAGTGTGAGATAAACACATGAAGAGAAGGGATGTCCAAATCCACCGCCTCATGCTCTGACCTCAGCCAACACGTCAGCTCAGCAATGGATATTTTAAGGAACCTTGGATATGTGCATCGGTATTAAAAGCAGGACATGTGTGCTGGACAGATGCCTAGTGATATGAACGGATACGTATGTTGTAAGATCACGTGCTGTTACACTCATGCATGCCTGCATCTATGATGCACATTTTACAGCACATGCATTGAAAATGTATAATAAGAGGGTGGTAATGCATGACATTTGCATGATTCATTATTATACTGCATGCATATATTTAAATGCTTGTCAACTTTGGCTTCAAATAGAATTAATTCATCCTCTTAGCAAAATTTAATCAGCCATGTGAGTTTTGCTGAGCCATTTATTTAAAAATGCACTGCATTACCTGAATGTAAATTTCTAGAAATCTCACTTGAATACAGTAGCCTATTCTTTTGTGAACTAATGCACCAAAGAAAAGATGCGCTTTTTACTTATGCATCCATGTAAATGCTTTCATGTGTTTTTGATGAACATAAAGGGACTCGAGATGCAAATTAGCGTATGCTATACTCTCTTTTTACAAAGCATATTTTTTCAGCTTCTTCTGGCTGGAATCATGATGTTTTTGCACCGTCCCTATAAATAAACCAATAAATAAATACATGTCTTAATAGAACTCTGCAAAGCATATATTAGTTATTGAGACAAAATACATTAAATTAAATATTTTGCATTCAATACAAGCAGTGCAGTATCTTCAATATAGTAAATTCAAGCTAATCACAGATTAATATTGCTCTTTTGTGTGTTAAATGTCTTTTAACCCTTTGAGTATACATTAATGTGAACCACCACTTTATAGCTAAGCTTCTCTGCATAGTGCAATGCATCTCTCAATATAACATGGAGAATGGAAATGGAAATATACAAAATGATAAGAGTTTAACATGTCAATCTATTAAAAATACACATTAATATATTGATTGTTTCACATATCTTAGTTTTAAATCACATATTAAAGAATACGATTAATATTGAACTCAAAATTGTGTTGATTGAATATAAAAAATTATAATAAAAATAAAATCCAATCACTTTTAAACTCAACGCACCCCTGATAGTAAGCAACCACTTAAGTCAATGTTGATGTATCGACAATAATTGCATGTAATCAGTTTTACAAGTGATTTTGGTTCAACATTTTCAAACTAAAACATTTTAGTTTTAAAGAAAATATATATATTATTATTATTATTAAACAATTGTATTATACAATGTTAATTCTTGATAATGTTACACACACACACACACATATATGTATATATATATTTTGTATTTTCAGAGTTAATTTTGAAATAACATTATTGTTTCAACTACACTTCAATGGTACATCAACAAATTCCTGACCGTTACAGAGTTTGCAGGAGCAATGACACATTTCAAGCACCTGAGTAACTTCAATGATTTATTTTAAAACACTTTAACATGATATAATTAAAAATAAAACAAAAAATAAAAATAATTTAATAAATTATTAAAATAAAGCTGACAAAAGCCCTATAAACTAAAAAAATATATATAGAGAGAATTTGTTTCAGAAGTTATCTTTAAATTATGTATTATTTAATCTATTCATCTAAAATCTACTAATGCTCCAATAACTTCTACTGTTTGCATAATTAATATTTGTACAAGCAAATGCTCTGGAGCCATTTTCCAGCAGAGTTCAACTTCATCCCTAATTAAAAACACTTAAACCAGCTAATTAGTGTCTTTAGGATCACTGGAAACACCAAGGCAGGTGTATTGAAGCTGAACTCAGCATTAATGTGGCTCTCCATGAGCAGGACTGAGACCTCTGAGCAATGCTGATTGCTCACAGATACTTCAAAAGTCATGGAAAAAACCCCACTAAACTACATTTTTAATTTTATTTAATTGTATTTGTTATATTTTACTTTATTATTGCATATCATAGAACACATGTTTAGCATTGCTCATTTTAATTGTAGAAGAAAATTGTTGCATTTATTTATTTATTTATTTATTTATCTGTTTTCATCTTCCAGCTTTAACGTTATCTTCATGTCAACATCACATCATGCGACATAATTACTACTAATTAAGTGTTTCCATTTTATGAATGAGTGGAATATTCCTTTAACTGTCCATCTTTATCTGTCTTAACTCCTAGATCTCCTGTTCCTGGAGATCAAATAATATGGATGGACTACGTATATGTTATGCTTAACTTCATTGGTAACACTTTACAATAAGGTTCATTAGTTAACTAAGAATGAACAATACCTCTAAACACATGACACCTTATTGTAAAGTGTTACCACTTCATTTTTCAGACAGTATTTGAAGAGAACTGAACTGAGCTGAACAAAAACATCACTGAATCAATGATAAACTGACTTTAACTAAAACAATGACCTCTTTTTAGAGCTGCTGTTTCCATTATTGACACAATGTTTTTTTCTGTTTAAGACTGTGAAGATGCTTTGACACAATCTTTATTGTAGTGCAATAGAAAGGTGACTTGACTCAAATTGATGGTGCTTTTGTAGCTTGACAGCAAAGTTTCCATTCACTTTCATATTATATTAACTTTGTGTTCCAAAGGAAAACTTTTGGAAGTTTTGGAACGATATAAGGGTGATTAAATGATGACAGATTTTCCATTTTTGATGTGAACTGTTCTTTTGAAGTGTCATGCAAAGTATTTCTTGCAAAGTTCAAAGCAGGAAGTCTTAATTTACAAATGTGTACCGTCAGCTTCTTCAAAATAAAGTAAATGTAACGCTGCTTATCTGTGCGGGAGATCCTGGGTGAGTCACACAGGCTTGACGTGGGTTCTCTTGGCAGGGCCACAAAGAATAGTGAGGATGTGGCCTACTTGTGCCCATTCATCCTGTTCTTTTGGATGAAGAAACCATTTTAGATTACATGTGAAGAAAGCTTGGTGGGCCCAGATAACATTGACACACACTTGTGTGGAATGAGTCATCCAAAAATGAATAAAAATGACATCGCTTGTCATTTCAGCAAAGCCCAACATAGATTAGTCTTCACCTGTAGCAAATACTTCATAGTAGTTCATAGTGAGACCTGTTCATTTTTCCTCAACAGCATCAAATGTTGCAACGGTCAAAATTAATTAAATTAATTAAAAAGTAAGAAAATAATGTATTACATGCAAGTCAGGTCACCTGACCTGTATACGCTGTAATGCGATTTCATAGGGGTGGCACGGTACATGTATTCGTACCGAACCGTCACGGTACGGACATCTCGGTTCGGTGCCTTACGATGAATACAGGCAATTCACCCCCAATCCAGAAGGGAAACTCAAACCTTCAGCTCCCTTCACAGATTTTCTATGGGATTGAGGTCTGGAGACTGGCTAGGCCACTCCAGGACCTTAATGTGCTTCTTCTTGAGCCACTCCTTTGTTACCTTCGCCGTGTGTTTTGACTCATTGTCATGCTGGAACACCCATCCACGACCCATTTTCAATACCCTGCCTGGCTTCAATGCCCTGGCCCTGATGGAACATGGCTCCGTCCATCGTCCCTTTGATGCGATGCAGTTGTCCTGTCCCCTTAGCAGAAAAACACCCCCAAAGCATAATGTTTCCACCTCCATGTTTGACGGTGGGGATGGTGTTCTTGGGGTCATAGGCAGCATTCCTCCTCCTCCAAACACGGCGAGTTGAGTTGATGCCAAAGAGCTGGGTTTCAGTCTCATCTGACTACAACACTTTCACCCAGTTCTCCTCTGAATTATTGGCAAACTACAGACGGGCTGTACATATGCTTTCTTGAGCAGGGGGACCTTGCGGGTGCTGCAAGATTTCAGTCCTTCACGGCGTAGTGTGTTACCAATTGTTTTCTTGGTGACTATGGTCCCAGCTACCTTGAGATCATGACAAGATCATCCCGTGTAGTTCTGGCCTGATTCCTCACTGTTCTCATGATCATTGAAACTCCACGAGGTGAGATTTTTCATGGAGCCCCAGTCCGAGGGAGATTGACAGTTATTTTTTGTTTCTTCCATTTGCGAATAATCGCACCAACTGTTGTCACCTTCTGACCAAGCTGCTTGGTGATGGTCTTGTAGTCCATTCCAGCCTTGTGTAGGTCTACAATCTTGTTCCTGACATCCTTGGACAGCTCTTTGGTCTTGGCCATGGTGGAGAGTTTGGAATCTAATTGATTGATTGATTGCTTCTGTGGACGGTTATCTTTAATACAGGTAACAAGCTGAGACTCCCTTTAAGATAGTGCTCCTAATCTCAGCTCCTTAACTGTATAAAATACACCTGGGAGCAAGAAATCTTGCTGATTGATATGAGATCAAATACTTATTTGACTCATTAAAATGCAAATCAATTTATATATTTTTTTAAATGCATTTTTATATTTTTTTATTTTTGTTATTCTGTCTCTCACTGTTCAGATAAACCTACCATAAAATATATAGAATTTGTCAGTGGGAAAATGTACAAAATCAGCAGGGGATCAAATATTTTTTTTTTTTCCCCACTATATATATATATATATATATATATATATATATATATGTACATGTATTTATAAATATTATTATATTATATACAGTGGTGTGAAAAAGTGTTGGCCCCTTCCTGATTTGTTATTTGTTTGCATGTTTGTCACACTTTAATGTTTCAGATCATCAAACAAATTTAAATATTAATCAAAGATAACACAAGTAAACACAAATGCAGTTTTTGTTGAAATCAGGTATTTTTGATATCAGCAATTAAATTATTATACATGTATAAATTTTCAATAATTAAATGTCACCATAGGCTGCCATTCAAAATCAATTGCTGATATCAAGAATTAATTTCTTACTAGTTGAAATTCCAATTTCACATATCAGAAATACAATTCTTACTAATAAACATGTATATTATTGATATTAACAATTAAATTATTGATATCAACAATTGAATTGTCACTAGTGACAATGTTAATTTTTTAAATCATTAATTAAATTGTTGATATCAGAAATTACCCTCCCAATTGTTGATATCAGAAATACATTTTCAGATATCAGAAATTAACATTGTCACCAGTGACAATTAAATTGATTTAATTGATATCAAGAACTAAATTGTTGATATCAAGAATAGACATTTTTACTAGTAAGAATTGTATTTCTGATATGTGAAATTGGAATTTCAACTAGTAAGAAATTAATTTTTGATATCAACAATTGATGTTGACTGGCAGCCTATGGTGACATTTAACTAGTGAAAATACAATTACAGTATCAAGAATTATAGTTGAAATTCAATTAGTGATATCAAGAATTAGCATTTTAACTAGTGAAAATCGAATTGTTGATATCAAGAATTATCATTGTTACTAGTAGAAATCTAATTCCTGATATCAACAATTAGCATTTTAACTAGTAAAACTGAATTGTTGATAGCAAGAATTCATATCCTGAGAATGAATAAAAGTCAAAACGGCCACTTTTGGGGGCCACTTTGTGTTAATATTAACCTCCCTTGTTCTCTTATCTAATATTGCTTTATAGAAAGCCAATAACACTGAATGAAACTGTCTTTCAGGTTTTTTATCATCTCTCAGGTTCAAATTGTGATTTCGCAGATAAAATAAAATAACAATTAGAAAAAAAGCATCTGTGGTGTAATTCATGTCCATAGCACAAACAATAATAGTGATGCTTAATTCAGTAAATGAGTAATATCAAGGCATTGGTTTAATTACATGCTCTTCCCTAAAAAAATAAAATAAATAAATAAATTTAAAAAAGTAAAATATATAAAATGCATTAATTTAATACCAAATATAGTTAACATATTTACGAACATATAGCTCAAGACTTACTGATATAAAACAAATGTGGTAACACTTTATTTTAAGGTGTCCTAAGGTGTTATATGCACTTACTATTAAAATAACAATAAAGTGTGCATAATTACATGCAAGTAACCCTAATCCTAAACCTTACCATATAGTGAGTACATGTAATTAATTAATATTACTCAGTATTTAAATGTATAATTTCACTGTCATAGGGACACCTTAAAATAAAGTGTAACCAAAATTCTAAACTTTATTTGCGGTACTAATTGGGCACAATGCACATTTACAGTAGTTGTTCCAATTTAGCAGACTATAAGTATACCAGTTTACTTAGCATTACATAAATGTATTTCAAATACATTTTAGTATATTTATTTTTCATTACGGTTATTATTTTGTTTACTAATTTTAAGTTTATGATATAATTTATCACAACCTAAAATCCTTAATCTTTCAATTTTTTAATTTTTTTGGAAAACAAGACGTTTATAAGAGTGTGTTTAATTACAGCAGGTGATTATCATGTGGCTTATTTACATGGATAATCTTCTTAAATTGTTTATTCCATTTCTACAAATGTAAACAAATAAATGTATTCAAACACTAATTAAAACAAACGCCTGTTAATTAGATGTTGCAAGAAGAATAAGTAAATATTTTACTCCACAGCAGAATATTTAGAATCATTAAGCCAATTCGTTATTTCTTCTCATAAAGGCACTGGCATTTAGGCAAGGAGGACATTTACTTGGAAGGGTGAGATGAAAAATCTTGCCGTCGCTGTGTTCCTAAACAAATTTGTTCTTTCTTTCGTAAAAGGTTAATTGAGGGAAAATTAGACACCAGCTCCAGAAACAGATAACACCGATAAATAATTTGCTGCTTCTTCACAGAAAGCTTTGATTCAACAGGCCGAGTTATTTAGTATGTGGAGCGGGTGGCATTTTGACTCGCTATGAATCTATGGAGGGTTATGTAAGCGATTCATTGAACACTAGA